>NW_027331992.1:282024-537024 GCF_048418815.1 Hemitrygon akajei | reverse complement strand
TATGTTTCCTCTTGTGGTTGAGTCCAAGACGAGACGCCAAAGGCTTAGACAGGACGGACAACCATTTGAACAGAGACGGGGAGCATTTTTGTTTTATGGACAGGGTAGTGAATCTCTGGACTTTATTGCTACAGCCGATTTTGGAAGCCAGGTCATTAAGTATATTTACAATGGAGCTTTATAGTTTGCTCATTAGCTCATTGCAGAGAGCAGGCAGGAAAATTGATTGAGAGGGATAATAGCTCAGCCATAGTTTAATGTCGAAACAGTTAGGAAGGCCAGATGCGCTAACTCTCTTCCCATGTGTCCTTACCAGCACACACTAAACAGGTTGTAGGTAGTAGATGAAACCAACATGTGTGGGGAATGAAGGAAAGTGCTGGAAAGGCGAATGGTGAAACAGACAATGGGCTAGAGACGCAAACATATGACAGGAAAGTGAACAAAAATGGAAGAAAGGCACGGGGGGGTGGGGGTAGCACTAAAGGGAGATGAGTGGCACTAAAGGGAGATAAGGAGATAAGTTGAGAGAGGGAAACGAGAATAGGAAATGTAACAGAGCGTGGTGGGGGGGGGTGTGGAAGTTCACTATCAGAATTTCGGTAATTCGATGTTCATGCCATCAAGTTGAAGGCTGCCCAGGCGGAATGCTACGTGTTACTCCCCCATCCCGATTGTGGCCTCATCACGACAGTAGAGGGAGTACTGAAGTGCCGGAATGTGACTGGGATGTGCTCTCACAGAAAACCTACAGCACAATAAAGGCCCATCGAACCAGAAAGCTGTGCAGAACATGTCCTTACCTTAGAACTACCAGGACTTACCCACAGCCTCTATTTTTCTACGCTCCATGTGTCCATCCAGGAATCCCGAAAACGACTCTATCGTTTCTGCCTCCGACACCGCCACCGGCAGCAAATTCCACGCACTCGCCTTGTCTGCGTTAAAAACGTACCCCTGACATCTCCTCTATACCTACTACCTAGCACCTTAAAACTGTGCCCTCTCGTGCTAGCCACTTCAGCGCTGGGAAAAAGCCTCTGATTATCCACACGATCAATGCCTCTCATCATCTTGTAACCTTTATCAGGTCACTTCTCAACCTCCGTTGCTCCAAGGAGAAAGGGCCGAATTCACACATGCTATTCTCATAAGGCATGCTGCCCAATCCAGGCAACATCTTTTTAAATCTCCTCTGCACCCTCGCTATGTTTCCACGTACTTCCTGTAGTGAGGGGAACAGATCAGAGCACAGTACTCCAAGTGGGGACAGACCAGGGTCCTGTATAGCTGCAACATTACAACTCGGTTCCTTAACTCCATTCCACGATTGATGATGGCGAATGCACCGTATGCCTTCTTAACCACAGAGTAGCCGGTGAGCTGCAGTTGCAAAAGAGATTTATTCGAACTTCGCGGCCTCGCTTTAAAGCCTTCCTGATTCCGCCTTCCCCGGGCGGGAATGCTGAAGGGGGCGCGCATTCACAGTCCCGCCCCGCGCGCGGGCGTTTCCCCTTTCTGCTGAAGCAGGCTTGGCGCCCTCTTTGGGACCAGCCTCGAGAGGGGAAAGTAGAACAAGATGCATCATGAGGGTTCATTACCAGAGGACTATTCATAAGGATACAATGTTGAGACGTTATCAGGCATTGGGTAAACCACACGGACTATCATGAGCAGTGAAGGGACTAATCTCAGGAAAAATGTGCTGGAGTTGGACCGAGTCCAGAGGAGGCTCATCAAAATGATTCCGAGACTGACAGGGTTAACGCATGAGGAACATTATATGTCTCTGGGACTGTATCCGATAGCGTTTAGAAAAAAAAAATCAGGGAGGCTCTCGAATACTGAAAAGCCGAGAAAGAGTGCATGTCGAGATTTTTTTTTCCTGTAGTTGAGGACCAGGGGAACACGCCCACAGATTCCCGGGACCTCAATTTATAACAGAGAACAGGAAAAATTCTCCTGCTGTGTTTTATGATTTTAGGATTATTCATCGCGACCGTGTATGATCAAAGCTCCTGTGACCATTCCCCTCGTTCCCCTTAATTAAAATACTATCTGCACCTCAAAAATACCCAGCCACCCGGCCTTCACTCTCTCAGGGCAGTGAATCCCAAAGATTGAACGCTCAAATAGACAGACACCTCATTGATCACAAAGCGAAATTAAAGAGAAAATATAAAATTCCAGGAATTTTCACACATCTCCATTTGAAATGAACCCTCTATGTGCCTCTCTAACTGACGAGGAGAGATACTCTATCAGGATGCTCCACAAATACCCTATTGTTTATGAAAGAGTTCTAAATTCAGGGCCAAATTAGCTCACCTCTGCTGATAAACCATCCCATGCATTAAACTGGTAAAACCGCTCTGACTGGCTCCATGGCTACTCTTCTTTCTGCTTGGGGATTAAAACCGTGCATAGATTCGAGATGTAGCCTCATTAGTACCCTGTACGATGGTAGCTACACCGACCCATTACATAATCTCTACTCCTTGTGCGGGGATTAGAGATTATGCCATTTGAACTACTACTTGAAATCTGCCTTTTGAACTATTTGGTGCAGAATCACAACGTCGTCATTAGATTTCCTTCCTCTGTTTCTGTGTTCTCAGCAGATTGGACATCTCACATCCCGTTCCCTCCTCTAGGCGATTAAGCAGTGAACAAATTTAGTGAGCATATAAACATGGACGATAACATGTCTGTTGGGTTAGTACTTCGCTGTGGGTGTAAGATATGGGACACCTCAGAATCTTCCAGTCTCCCAGATGGCCATATCTGCGCCAGGAGCACCGAGGTGCAGCTTCTGAGAGAACGTGTTAGGGATCTGGAGCTGCGGCTTGATGACCTACAGCTTGTAATGGAACGTGAGCAGGAGATAGATAGGAGATACAAGGAGTTAGTCACCCCGAGGCTGCAGGAGTTATATAAGTGGGTGATTGTCATGGAAAGAATGGGAAGAGCTCAGATACGATAGAGCCCCCCTGTGGTCATCCCCTCAACAGCATTCAACACAAGATAACGATTACTCCCGCCCGTCCTGCAGGTCCAACTCCTGCAGGTCTCTGGCACTGAGCCCGGTTCCGTGAAGCAGAAGGGAGGGAGTAAGATGAGGAATACGGTAGTCATAGGGGATCGCATAGTGAGGGGAACAGACAGGAGGTTCTGTCAGCCTGATAGAGATAGTGTTGCATCCCAGGTGCCAGGGTACGGGATGTCTCGGATCGGGTGCAGAGTATTCTGAAGGGAGAGGGTGAACAGCTAGAAGTCTTGGTACACGTCTGTACCAATGACATAGGTAGAAATAAGAGAGGAGGTCCTGAGGAGTGAATTCAGGAGTTAAGTAAGAAGCTGAAAAGCAGGACCTCCAGGGTAGTAATCTCAAGATTGCTGCCCGTGCCACATACTAACGAGCGCAAGAATAGCATGATCAGGCATATGATTGCGTGACTGAGAGACTGGTGTAGGGGACAGTGTTTCGGTTTCCTGGATCCTTGGCGCATCTTCGGGGAGGTGCGGCCTGTTCCGAAACGACGGATTACAGCCGAACCCAAAGCGGTCCAAAATCCTAGCGGAGAGCTTTAATAGAGATGTCAGGGAGAGTTTAAACTAATTTGAATTTAGTTTGGGATCCGGAGTGATAGGACTGAAGAAGAAGACAACAGAAATAAATCAGAGATAGCGTGCAACAGAGATGATAGAAAGGAAAGGCAGAAGATAAGGCTTATCTCAGCCAGTGGGATGAGTTACAGGGTAATAGAGGCGTGGTGCAGTAAAAGCAGTAAATACTGGACAGAAGGTGTTGCATTTTGAATACAGCAGCATGAGAAATAAAATGGACGACCTTGAAATCCAGATACACATTGGCAAGTATGACGTTGTGGCCATCTCCGAAACATGGCTAAAGGATGGCTGACATTGGGAGCTGAATGTCCAAGGATATACGGTGTATCGGAAAGATAGGTTAGTAGACAGGGGAGGGGTGTGCAGCCCTGTGTTTAAGAAATGATATTAAATCATTAGAAAGGGATGACATAGGATCGGAAGCTGTAGAGTCTCTATGGTTTGAGTTAAGAAATGGCAAGGGTAAAAGTACCCTAATGACAGCTGTATACAGGCTTCCAAACAGCTCCGCGATGTGGAAAAGGCGTGTCAGAATGGAAATGTCATGATAATCATTACAAATTTTAACATGATGGTAGATTTGGAAAAACAAGCCGCTACTGGACTGCAAAAGAGAGAATTTGTGGAATGTCGAAGGGATGGCTTTTTAGAATAGCTTGTTGTCGAGCCCACTAGGTGATCAGCTGTGCTGGATTAGGTGTTGTGCAATGATCTGGAAGTGATAAGATAGTTTCAAGTTAAGGAACCCTTAGGGAACAGTGATCACAATATGATCAAGTTCACTTTGAAATTTTAGAAAGAGAAACTAAATTCCAACGTGTCGTTATTTATCTTATAAGAATTACTATGGTTATAATTAAAACTATTATCATAGCTGCATGCAGAAGCATTCCCAAGAAGTCTCCTAAAATGTAAAAAGGCCATGGCTAGGTTCCCTTACTGTCGGTGAACCCATGCATCTTTTCTCCAATTCCCTTAATTTTCTGGATTTCCTGAGTGATAGGCTGAGATAGATCTGTAAAATTAGATGCCTCATCTGGAATATTCCTTGCCTTTGACAGCAAATATCACCCCTTTCTCTGCTGGCAATAAATCCAATGCCATCCTATTATGTAAAACTGCCATCCTCAGAGCTGATATTTCAGTAGTTAAACCCTTAATCTGGGTCTGGACATCAGTTAAAACATTCGCAGTGTTATTCGCCAACTGTTCTAGTGCAGCTGCCAACTTGAATACTTCTCACGAATTTCGGTCTATCCCATAGAAAGGAAAAGATATCATCCAAAATCTCTCACTTTCTGGAATTCCTCTCCTATTTCGTTCTAGCTGAGTATGATGGGAAATGTTGGCTAATGAATATATAGAGGGTACTACATAAGCTGAGTAACAACATCCCGTCCAATCTCTCACCGTGATAGTTCCCTTGTCATCATAAGGCCCTGAGAGTCACGGATGTGCCTTCTTACCACATACACAATAAGTTCCATTAACAGCGTATGGAGGGGGATCAGTCCTCATTTCTGTACAAGAGCTATTTCCCAAAAGTGTTTCCTCTATTCTTCCAGTACGACAATAACATATCCCATTTACCTTACTCAGAGTATGGGCAGGTTGTACAGAAGTTCTCTCAGGTCACTTCTGTAGGTATTCCTAAATGGCATCCCTTAGAACAGAGACACCCATAATTCTGTGTTGTTCTACATCCTGATATCCACCATCGATCCAATAATGGGTCTCAGGATTTACTTAAAGAATTCATCATTCTCACAGATAACATCTCACTACTACTCAAATGTACTTCTTCCAAGGGCATTCCTGGTTCCGCATGCTGGGATAACCTGGCACATTCCGAAAAGGCCGACAGCCTTTTTCGTTCTGCATACGTGTGGCATAGAGAAAGGGAAGTATTTGTTTGGAGACTTGGGGCGCATAGTACAAAAAGTGACATTAGTATAGCCATCATGATATTATTCCCCCTTTGTTTCTCCTAATTCCTTAACGACGGGTTTACAGTCGGTTCGATGAATCCACCTTGGTTGCCCCTCCACCCTCACGGGCGTGAATGTGGTCAGCAGCACCTGACAGGGTCCTTTCCACCGAGTGTCCAATGTCTTTCTATCCCAATTCTTTATCAAGACAAAGTCTCCAGGATTAATAGCGGGATAGTGCCCTTTAGCTTGACCCTCGTCCCCTTGGTGGACCTGCCGAAACTGCGAATGTGAACTTTGGAATTATTTTTGGTTAGCTTACACATTTTTTTCCATTTCCTGCCCTATAGTATGCATCTCTATTTTATCAGGGAGGGAACGAGTTAACCCCGGTGTCCATCGGGCTTTCCATGGAGGATTTCTGATGAGGATAATCCAGTTTTAGTCGAGAGCGTGACTCTCATCTGGAACAATGACAGAGGTAAAACCTTAAGCCAGGTTAGTCCAGTTTCTTGCATAAGTTTAGTTAGCTTATTCTTTAAGGTTCCATTTGCTCGTTCCACTATACCAGCTGCTCTTGGATACTGAGCACAGTGAAATTGCTGTTTTACTGCCAGTTCTTTGCAGATTTTTTTTCATTTATCTTAGCAATAAAATGAGGGCTATTGTCTGAGCTTATTGATTCAGCTGATACCAAACAGGGAATCACTTCTGTTAGTTATATTTTTACAACAGTATATCAGTGGTGGGTATAGCGTCTATCTATCTGCTAAATACATATACTATTACCAGGCAATATTTACAACAATGTACTCTGGGTAGTTCTATAAAATCAAGTTGTAAAGAACGAAAAGGGCCACCCGTTCCGGAAACACAAGACATTCCCTGTCCAACATTCGTGTGTTTTTCATGCTGTGGCTCGCTTTTCAGCTGCTTCCTGGAAATCAGGGCTTCACCAAGGGATTAACCATTTCCTCCTTGCCCAAGTGTGTACAATTATTTACTCAATCTATCAAGATAGATAAGAACACAGAGGGATCACATACCTGTACTGCAGAGGTCACCCAGAAATTTCTCTGACGTTGAAGGTGATAACACATTTGGTATCGTAGTTTGTGCTCTTCTACAGGGGCGTCGCCCTGGAAGTTATATATTCCCCCTCTGTTAGTTACGTTTTCCCCCATGTCCGCCATACCTGTCCTTAGGTTTTGTCTAATAAGAGTTTGTTGGGCTCCCGAGGGGACTAAAAATGTGGGGTACGGGAGTCGATGTAAACGTTCGCACTTTAATCTGTTTGAGATTTCTTTTCCACAGGCTTTACATTTTAAAATTCGGAACGTTAATTACAGAGGATTCCGGCTTCGGCTTGTACTTTTGCTTCCTCTACTGAATCCCTCGTTCAGGCCCTGTTTATTTTCTTCCAAATAGTTGTGGACTCCCTCTTCAATGCCATCTTCATTTATGACTTTGCGTTGTTTGTTTAAGGTCTTCTACAAAGAACTGGTTCTGTGGTGGATTCTTCAAAATCATAACTGAGTACGCGGTTAGACTGCACTTTAGTCTGTTGCTAGGATACAGACACGAGTCAGAGCAAGTAGCTCAGCCTTCTGGGCGGAGACAGCTGCTGCAAAGGAGACTTGCTCAATTACTTCACTGTCGTCACTTATCGCATAGACAGAACATCGTTTTCCTGCTGGATCCACAAAAGAGCTTACAGCCTCATGAAACGTTGCCTCGGGCTGGAAGGGGCATTGCGGAAGGGATGGGAGAGTCTGTCCTTCTCTCACGGTGATCCGGACGGGGGTGGGGGGGGGGCTGTTGGTGCTGTCGACTTCATGGCCTGAAATTTCTCAGAGATGTGGTACAACGTCTTGAGTGCGTTCAATATTAAAATAGTGTCTTGCCAGATGTCCCGTCTTCAACTTTGACTCCTTCCTTCCAGTATCGGAGTTGGCCCGCGGCCAGGTCTGGCCAGTCTCCCCGGGTGCCGGAGGCTTGTTTCGTCAGGGTGTAGGCAAGGAACCCTAGGCTCTTTGGCTTGAACCCAGGGCAGAGCCTACCGGTGGTATGGGGAACCACCAGTCCTGACTGTCACCAAAGGAAATCCGAAACTTCGGCCAGTAATGCACTGCCCTCTCTTCCTTTAACCTCTCCAATCACTGTGACTGGGAACCTCTGTCCCTCGAGGGTTGCATAATACTGGCTTTCCTCAGTTGAGCACTCTGTAGGATCATAGCACAGAGAGACCCTCTGGCAGAGGGGGTTCAAACGAAGTTGAATCCAATTTAAGAGCCCACCACTCGGGGTTGGGGGGGGGGGGGTGGAGGGGAGGGCTGCCGGTAACTGGGGAAGCTATCGGTTGTTCGCTAGTCCCAGGATGATATCCCTGACCGTGCATAGAATTTCGAATTCCAACGGACAGAGCAAGTCTCATTCTGCTAGATTACACCCCAGTGGCTGAGGAAGAGAGTACGTGCATTCCTTGCCTTGGCTCCCATTTCTAATCCCCCAGATGTAACACCGTCACATCTTTCTTTCCACTGAACATTTTTATCTTGAATATTAGTTCCCTCCATGGTTGATCGGGATTCGAAAACCGGATCTCAACAACATGTCAAAGGACGTCGTATTCGATTTTGATCATTGTCAGGCCAATCAATATTATTTGTTCTAAACGTGTTGGCTAGCTTAACTGGTGAGCATTGGAGCAGTAAGGCATTAAACTCGGGGGGGGGGGAGGGGGGGGAGTGGGGGAGGTGGACGGATTCCCACTATTAGAGGCTTGGTCTCCGGCGAAATTGCTGTCGCACGCCTCAAATCGCTCCCGATAGTCGGCAATCTGGTCTGTCTGTTCATTTTCATCATGGTTTCCCGCCTGTAACTCCTGATAGGTTCGGTATCTTGATGCTGCATCATCATGCTGCAGAGACAGAATAAATCATGCGGGGTCGCATTAAACATTTGTATAGTACTGCGGACACACTGAGCAAACTGTGCTGGTTTTTCTTTTCTATCTGGGGCCTGGTTCATGATCATTATCATTTCCTGAGGCTTCCAGGATGCAAACACAGGAATTACTGGGGGCTGCTCGTAGATTGGGCAGCATTCGGGCGGGCAATTGTCTCTGTGGGGCCATTAACTCTGGGGTCTTATTGGATTCTTCCCTCCCTGTCTCGGAATAATTCTCGGTATTCCCTTTCCTTTCTGGATCTCAGAGCCTTCCCTTCCGTGCCACTGCTGTTTTCCCGAACGGCCACCGTATCTGAGTACAGGGAAGATTGGGGTTCGGGAGAACCGGGCGCACTCGGCCCCTGATGAGGTGAAGATACTGTGAGTTTCCAATCCTCATCACAATCACTCTCCTCCAACAGGGTCGGTATGCCCGACATGGGTTCGGGATCCCGTATTTGCCCCAGATCTCTCGCGCAGCACTGCTGATCTAAACCTTCCTGTCCATATCTGCCTTTGCCTGTTTACTTTGTTACTCTATCTGGCCAGTAAAGTGGTATTTCATTTGATGTCAGCTTTATCTTTCCATTCATTAACCAGGAATTTCCATTTCTTTCCATAGTTCTTTTTCGTACACATGACTCTATATCCCAAGTTCCTCCCAAAGGCCAAATATCGTTACCCAATTTCTTATTTAAGCATGCTGATAATCTACAATAGTCGTTTTATTGTTTCCTGGATCATCTTTACTTAGTTGAAATGTTGGTGTGCTATTTCCCGATTTATCTAAGATCTGACCCATCGTTTCGTATGATTTTATATATTCGTTTCTACCACCGGAGGACTCTAACCTCATTTTTATTTCCTTGAGGATTCTAATCTCCAAATTCCAGGGGGACAGGAACCTCCCATAACATGCTCTCAAACACTAATCGGCCACACTTTTCACTCACCCACTTCAGTTTCCTGACCTTCGCATGGGGAATTTCACCTCTTAACAACCGGTCTAAGGCAGAGTGTAGATACTCAAATGTGGCCTCAAAATGAGACTCGAACCTGACTCTTGGTTTCTTGGCAGAGGACTTGAACCCCGTTATCGGCGGACTCTAACCTCCTTCTCCTTATTCGAAGACTCGAGCCCCTCTATTACCCTCCTGGGCTCTCTCCTTGCTCTCGCAGAGAGAAAAAAGAATCAGCAACAAAAGAGATTGGAAGCTCATATACTGATAGGGCCAGACCCAGGCTTAACCCTCACATACTCTTCGGGTCAACTTTGACCCTTTTTCACCTTTGACCGCAGTGAAAACTGCAAAAACTGAGTTTTCATCCGAAATTTTATGACTTTTTCATAAAGTGACCTAATATGCACAAAAATGAAAAAAAAAAGAGATCAAAAGAAAATTAAACGTTTGTACTGGCGCTACAATTTTTGCAAAACTGAAGCTGTTCCGGGTCAAATTTTACCCGTACCGATTGCAACAGCTATGGTGGTCTAATGTTACGCGGAACTCCTGACAAACTGACAGCAATCAGGGATGTCTGGGACAAGTGGGGAACATTTCCCGCTAACGTACAACCCTGTCCTGAGGTCACAGTGGATGAAAGACTGGTTCCATTCTGAGGTAATAAATGCCTGTCCTTTTATTGTTAGACTGGTCAATCACTGCCTCAATGAACAGATGCTCTTGGTTAATTTAGTTTTTTCCTCTTTGTGTGGTTTTGCAGATTGCCGTCCTTTCCGCCAGCACATGCCTAGCAAGCCAAGGAGATATGGGATAAAGATATAGGCAGCCTGTGATGTGCATTCCAGCTACACTTGGAATATGCAAGTGTGTACTGTGAAGCCAGCTGTGGGAGGCCCGGAGAGAACGCAAGGCACGCGCGTCATGTTAGACATGACAGAAGGGCTGGAGGTCACAATGTAACCTGTGACAACTTCTTCACGTCTCATTACCCTGGTCAGGCGCTCCTGAAGAAGAAAGTCACAATGGTGGGCACTGTGAGGCAGAAAGGCCGGAGCTGGCACCTGCTCTGATTGATAGAGGGGGGAAAGCCGTCTTGTCTTTTAAGTTAGCGTTCACCCATGTTCACACAGTTGTGTCGTATATGGCAAAGAAGAACAAGAATGTGATCCTCATGAGCACTTTACATAAGGCTGCAGAGGTAAGCGATCGGGGGACAGAAAACCAGCCTTCTTTCTGGATACAATGCCAACAGATGAGGGGTTGAAAACCTTGACAAAATTGACCCTTACCATACTGGGAAGGTATACAATCTGAACAGAATGTAAAGATTGATTTCTTTTTATTTTTATATACTGATCAAAAGAATATGGAAAGTCACTTTCGAGTTATAGTAAAAACAGATCTCTACAAGGTGATCTAAGTTCATTACAAATGTAAAAAACAAGATAACTAGTTACATAAGTATCAACCTCCCCCACTTTAATGTAACACACTAAATCATCACTGGTGCAGTCAGTCGGTTTCATAAGTCACATAATTAGTTAAATGGAAATCACCGTGTTCAGTCAGGGTTTTTTCGCTTGAATGCAGTAAAAACACAACCGTATTTGTAAGGTCCAGCTGCTGGTAAGTCAGTATCTTGACACACAAAACAGTTACAGCATGAAGATAAAAAAGCACTTCATGCAGCTCGGCGAAAATTTTATTGAAAAGCAACAGTCAGGAGATGGACACAGGGTAATTTCTAAATCACCGAATATCCCTTTGAGTACAGTTGACTAAGTCATCAAGAAATGGAAAGCATAAGACATAGTTGTAAATCTGGCTACAGCAGACTGCCCTCAGTATCTGAGTGAGTGTGCAAGTAGGGAGCTAGTGAGGGGGACCACCGAGAGATCTTTCACAACACTGGAGGAGTTGCAAGCTTCAGTGGCTGAGATGGTAGCGACTGTGCATACAACAGCTGTTGCCCGAGTGTTTCAGCAGCCGCAAAGAGAAAACCACTTCTGAGCAAAAAACTAACATGAAATCTCCGCTTGAGCGTGCCAAAAGGCAAGTGGGAGACTCTGACGTTAGCGGGAAGAAAGTTCTATGGTTTGATAAAAACAACAATGAGATTATTTTGCCCACTGACTAAACGTTATATTTGGCTGCATCTTGCCATGGGGAGGCTTCACTGCACTGGGCCATGGAAAGCGAGTGAATGTAGAGGGGAAAATGATTGCTAACAAATACAGGGAAATCCTGCAGGAAAACCTGACGCGGTCTGCAAGAGAAATGTAACTTGGGAGAAGATATGTCTTCCAGCTGGACAATGACAAATCACATATAACAATTACAGCACGGAAACAAGCCATCTCAGCCCTTCTAGTCCGTGCCGAACGGTTACTTTACCTAGACCCACCAACCTGCACTCAGCCCATATACCTCCATTCCTTTCCTTTCCATATACCTATTCATTTTTTTTTTTAAATGACAATATCGAACCTGCCTCTACCACTTCTACTGGAAGCTCGTTCCACACAGCTGCCACTCTCTGTGTAAAGACGTTCCCCCTCGTGTTAACCCTAAATTTTTGACCCTTATCTCTCAACTCATGTCCTCTTGTTCGAATCTCCCATACTCTCCATGGAAAAGCCTATCCACGTCAACTCTATCTATCCCCGACATAATTTTAAATACCTCTATCAAGTTTCCCTTCAACCTTCTACACTCCAAAGAATAAAGACCTAACTTGTTCAAACTTTCTCTGTAACTTAGGTGCTGAAACGCACCTAAAAATTTTAAAATTTTTAAAATTTTAAAATTTTACAAGGCTTCGGTGACAAGAACTGTACATAATACTACAAATTTGGCCTCACCAAAGCCTTGTAAAATTTTAACATTACATCCCAACTCCTACACTCAATGCTCTGATCTATAAAGGCCAGCATACCAAAAGCTTTCTTCATCATCCTATCCACATGAGATTCCACCTTCAGGGAACTATGCCCCATTATTCCTAGATCACACTGCTCTACTGTATTCCTCAATGCCCTAACATTTACCATGTATGTCTTATTTTGATTAGTCCTACCAAAATGTAGCACTTCACACTTATCAGCATTAAACTCCATCTACCATCTTTCAACCCACTCTTCTAATCTTATATACCTTAATCTCTCCTCAATTATGTCGGGGATAGATAGAGTTGACGTGGATAGGCTTTTCCATGGAGAGTATTGGAGATTCGAACAAGAGGACATGAGTTGAGAGTTAGGGGTCAAAGATTTAGGATTAACACGAGGGGGAACGTCTTTACACAGAGAGTGGCAGCTGTGTGGAACGAGCTTCCAGTAGAAGTGGTAGAGGCAGGTTCGATATTGTCATTTAAAAATAATTAATAGGCCTTAATCTCTCCTCAAGCTTTGAGAACCTACTTCATTATACACAATGCCACCTAATTTAGTATAATCTGCATACTTACTAATCCAATTTATCACTCCATCATCAAGCATAAAGCGAAAGCTGTACATAACTAGATTAAAATAAGAGAATTAACGTCCTATAGTGGCCAAGTCTGAGTCCACACCAAATAGATGCTTTCCAAAAGTTCCAGCATATCCTGTTTCTTAATATCCCTAATATCCATATGCTCAGGCTTTTCAGTCTGCTTTAAGTCATCCCTACAATCGCCAAGATCCTTTTCTGTAGTGTGTTTTTTTTCATCAACAGTATATTTGTTTCAAAAATCTCATGAGAATATTTAGCTTTTCATTCAATAATTCTGTGATTATGTGGATTAACATTGCCTAGTTGCAACAACAGAACAATGTTCCAAGCCTTTGGACACATAGCCGTATAATTTAACTCTTGAAACAACATGGCTGCCAATGACTTTCATTCCAAGATTCTAACATTTCAGAATTGAATTGTCCGTAATTGTTATGTTGCTCCTCGGGCAGCTCAGTAAGTTCTCCTCAATAACTATTCAGAAACTCAAACTAAACATTCGCACAGTTACGACTTGGATAAAAAGACTGGAACAAAAATTAGGCCCATAAACATTTGACAGAATGTAATTACAGAATAAATATAGAAACCGCATATCAGTGTTTCAGAGGAGAAGATGTATTAGAGATATGTGCAACAACAGGTGTTTCCTGTGAGCTCAACAGAAATGCACTTTTCAGAGACATTGCTGCAGAATGTGACAAGACAGTTGATATATATATATATATATATATATATATACAGAGAATGAATGAATATTAGGCACAATATTCAATTAGTACTGTGCAAATATTCTTTCTGGACGTGCAAGACATATTTTGAAATGCTATTTCAAGGTAGGAGTGACTACATTGCCTTAAAGTTGTGGCAAGATGCCACGAAAACTAAAAGAAAACGCAGATGTTCTTAGTGTCAACAGTGTTAGGAGGAAGGAGAGGAGCAATTGATTCCATTGGCAAATTTTGGAATCAATGCAACCTCTGCTAACAGCCAGAGCAGAAAATAACTCGAGCGCAGGATCTGACAATAAATAACTAGCTCAAACTGAATGGACAAATGCAGCAGAATTTTCCAAATTGCTATTGTAAACAGTAAAACATTAAAGATATGATCTAAAACAGAAACAGCTGCTGCATTATTTTAATTTTTTTATACCTTGTTGCCGTCTCAAAGCTGTACTCAGGAATGACTGGTGCGAGAAATACCAAGAGTATGGTTAAGCATATAACACCAATAATGTTTTGAAATTGGGGCAAAAAGCATTTGGTGATCTGGGTTTGGAGTAACAAAACAATATTCATTGGAATCAGTGGTGACATGTTACAGATAGATAATATGTGCGGAAATTTAGTTTTCCAAATGAGTCGAAGACAAGGCCATTGTCTTATGTTGTGTGTCCTTATTTCTCAGGGTTATGTTATGATACAGTACCATCGTGTTTATCGGTATGTCAATAGGATTCATTGTATTTACGCTGTTCTGTATATCGATGCATTGCATACAATCCAGAAGTAAATAAGATCAAATCATTATCAGAGGAACATTGGCATTGGGAAAACACAGCTTGAGGCAGCGTCTAATCGAGCTGGACATTCATCTTCCATTCTGCCCAAAATACTTCCAATTTTTCCCGGAGTTTCCTGAAGTCTTAGTTTCTAAGACCTTTTCGTTTACAATGAAGCCTTGTATCTGATAACAGATATCTGGTTTTCTGGTATCGATGCAGATGATGCCTGATCAAGTATGTCCAGTCGCAGATGTTCAGAGGCATTCTGATGTTGTCGAAATTAAAACAGTTGCACCTTGATGTCATTAGTGATTCCTGGTATTTACTCCCGTAGTTTAACCTACTAGGTTAAACATAGATATCTATCACAAATTCATCAAAATAGCTGCCACTATACCGCGGACCTTCCCTTTTTTTATTACAAGCAAGTCCTTATTTACATTATAATTATATCATTTAATTATACCTGCTGCATTTGCTCAATTAGTCGTCATTTGCAATCACATTGGTGCCTCTTTGTCTCCTCGCATTCTGATTTCTGTCACTGAAAAAAAAAATGCCTGTCATCAGCCTATTTCCAAATTCTTCTATGCATCAGCTTTCCGCTCACAAAAAAACCCCCAAACTATTGAGAAGGACTACGTCAGTGAACTGCGGCATATGAGAAACTTGAATCGGGTGAGTGACTGATTGAGAGAGAGCATCTCCATGGAGTAAACTACCGGGAAATAAAGCATCGAGCAAAAAAAAAGGGAAAATGAGAACTCAATGTTATGGGACTCAAAATCATTTTAAGACGTGAAAAAAAAAACCATAATAAGTTCTGGAGTGCGTTCTAATATTCCCACAGATTTATGAATTTCTGCGAAACAATCTCCGTTTTGGAGACATCTGTTTCAGATAATTCCATGTGTCATCAGAGAATGGTATACAACTCTCTTTTATTATTTCTTTGGTGATTTTGCATGGAGATAATATAAAATATTCCGCCTGAAATCGAGAGACATTGATGGATAAATTGACGACAGAATGCAGTATTTTTCTATTGCTACCCCCACCCCCATCTCGGCACCGGAAGTTGATCAGCAAGGATCATAACTTAAAGGAGCATTCAACAAGGTAGTATTGTCATGCAAATAATGATAGTGTGAAAAGGGACAGGATGCTGAGCAAATTGTTAATGTGCCCAACCACATGGTGTTGGGAAAATGGGAGTTGGGTAATCTGGTCTCAGAGAAAGCTCACCAGGTCTAAAACAAAGTTACAGGACAGGATATGTTTCGATGCACACATCGGGTCGGTGATTCATGGCCTTTTCAGTTTCTCACAGCTCATTGGTTTCTCACAGCCAATGAAAGAAGATGGCCCCATCATGTCCATTAAAGGGCAAGATTTATCTCATTGGTGCGTTTCAGCAAATTGCAGTTCACAACTCAGTATGTGAAATTTGACAGTTCAGAGAGAAATACCGAGTACTCAGGGGAAAAAAAAGTTCAGATCAAGTGGAGCGTGAAAAGGTTTTGGAGAGATTCTTCGCTGTCTGCAGTACCGGCTCATTTAACATTCTGGAGAAACCTTTCTAAATGACCACCTCAATAATGCTGCACACTGTCGTGGCACTGACGATGATGCATATCTGGACTAGTGAGTATATTAAGAATATGGATGTTATTGGGCAATGAAGAGATATATATTATTATTAATAAACTGTTCACATGCGCACGTGTATAGCAATCTTACTGAATATTGAGTGGAATGGAAAGAAAAACACAGAAATAACTTTATGATTACGCAATGTTGATACATTGAAACATATACTTCCCCTACGAATTTCCCGTGTAAAGGAAAGCTTAATTTGTTTGTATGATTAGAGTATAATGGCTGAATGGATCTGGAATCAGGCAGATTTGTTCGAATTCATGTCGATGAAAATAGAACGCTGAGATTTGTTTACTTTGCAGCTTCAATGAAAATGTTTTTTTTTATTCCATTGTTTGAGCAAGTTCTCGTTGGAATCGCCTAAGTTAGAGAACTGTTTTCATTAATTACATGGACTTACATGTTTGAACCTCCTAATGAGGTTTTTTTGAAACGGTCACTCTGAAACAGTGTAGTGTAGTGTAGTGTAGCACCTACACTAAGGAGATGTATCGTCACCGAAATTTCCCTCCGCAAACCAGCGGCTGTTTTCAAATGATATTCCAAACCAATTATGAATAGGAGTTGTTTAGAACTGGAGATATGTTGATGTCAGGAATCCAGGCATCGGCGTCCGGAATGATTAACTGAGTGAATGTGCGTAGAACCATTGTTCCTGGATGAAGGCTTGTGCACAACTTTGTTACTGTTATTTATTAGTTAAGCCCTTTCTGCCACCAACTGTCATATTCAAGTGAAAGAATTTGAAAAATGTATTTAGACTTAAATTTTCGAAACGTTTTACATCCTTGAAATCATTCTGCAATACGGTGAATATTTACTAATAATTTTGGTTTTATTCTTCAATCATTCGAAGATTTGTAGTTTTAATCCACCATACAGTGATGGAATATGATTCGTTATCTATGATCTTATATTACATTATGTATCACATTTTATATTTAACTTTCCCTTTTATTGCGCATCAGGAAAAATGCAATTAAACATTTTGATTTGCAGTTCATCTTCCTGTGTTCAGCGCATGGGTGCGACGGTTCAGAGTTAGTGACAAGTTGAAATTTATATTCTTATTCCCTGATTTAGATTCTCGTGTAAAATGTGACTATTTTTTTCTTACCTCGTTTCAAGTACCTTGTATAAAATGTTTAATACTTGACTGCCGTATCAAATGGAAACACCCAGGGAAACAGGGGCAGCAAAGAATTGGGAAATCCACATAGCATTCAGGCAGAATGCGCAATATCTATGAAAAGAAAAAAAAATGAAGTACAAATAAACTCGTCCGCAGATGCATCTTAATCTGTCTTGTGTTTTTGACTTTATTTCTCTTCTGTTGAATATCCCGCTTAACATCCTACGACCACAAAACCTAATCCCACTACTTCATAAACAAATCTAATTCTGTATTTCTCATTTCAGGCCGCCTCGGGGATTGTCAGCCAGAACCGTCAGGTAACTTTGTTAACTTTTCACTGCGCGGAGGGCTGGGCAATTCAGCTAATTGCTATTGAAATTACAGCTGATAGTTGACTACACCATTAGACCTAAGAGCAGAATTAGTTCATTCAACCCATCGAGTCTGCTCTGCCGTTCCATCATATCTGATTCTGGATCACACTCGACTCCATACACCTGCCTTCTCGCCATAAACTTTGATGCCCTGACTAATCAGAAAACTATCAACTTCCGCTTTAAATATAACCAAGAACGTCCTCTGCCGAAGTCTGTGGCAGAGCATGAACAGATATTTATTACCGTCTGGCTAAAAAGATAACCTCTTACCTCTCTTTTAAAACGTCGCCCCTCAAGTTTGAGGCTGAGCGCTATAGTTCTAGATACCCCAACTATAGTAACCATCCTCTCCTCGTCCACCTTCGTCCATTCAACATTTGGTAGGATTCAAAGAGATTCTGCTCCTCCGCATTCCTCTCAATTCCAGTCAGTACAGACAGAAACCTACCAAACGCTCCTCATATGTTTACCCCATTTTTCGTGGGGAATCACCCTCGTGAACCTCATAAGAACTCTCCCTAATGAAAACACATATTTTCTGAGATATGCGGCCCAAAACTAGTGCGACCTCAGAACTAGTGCGACTTCACTAGTGTCTTGTACAAGCTCAGTATTACCTCATTTTTTTTATATTCTAATGCTCTTGAAATAAAGGCCTATTTTCATTCTATACCGCAGACTGAATCTGTAAATTAACCTTCTGGGAATCTTGCACGAGTCTTGCAAAAAACACTGAGTTCTAAGTTATCACACCATTTAGATAATAATTTGCACCATTGTTCATTTTACCAAAATGCATTTTCATACAATTCCTAACATAATGTTTCATTACGCACTTTTTTGCCCGATTTTCCAATTTGTCTACGTTCTTCTGCAATCACATTGCTTTCTCGGCACTAACTGCTCCTCATACTATGTTCGTATCATCGTGAGACTTTGCCGCAAAGTCATAAGTTCTACTATCTAATTCATTGCCAAACAATGTAAAAAGTAGCGGCCCCAATACTGGTCCACGAGGATCACCACTGGCAGCCAAAATAAAAGACACCCTTTATTCCAAGACGCTACCTCCTGCCTGTCAGTCATTCCTCTGCCCATGCCAGTGTCTTTCCGGTAAGGAAATAGGATTTTATTTTACTTGGAACGATAATCAGTCATCTCCAGGCAGTGCAGATAACAGAGAAAGTACTTTCCCTGACCTTATTTTTCCCCAGGCTTAAATAAGCTTTCATTGTTAAAATCATCCTGTTACTGCTGATGCTGACGACACGCCAAGTCTCAGTTCGACTCTTTCCAACAAATTTGTTTTCGGTTACCCAATAAATGTGGACTGTGTGCAGTAGAACAATGACAGATTAGCAGATCTGCCGCTCTCCGAAAAATGCTTATGACCTTGTCTTTTGGGGAGTGACCCGAATCTTCTCCTGGGACGACCGACTGCCTGTAGCTCTTAGTCCGTCAACTAGATTATTGTCTTTCTGTCACGTTAAGCAGCTCAGAAGGGGTTTCCCTATCCTGACCTCCCGCTTGATCACACGTTTTGCATGCAGAATTTGGAAATTAAAGGCGTCGTTTAGTAGCTGGGGGCAATGTGCCGAGCGCCAATTGCCCCCAGCTTAAACCGTTGTTTACCGTGGGTGGTTATATTCTGATATTTTCCAGAAAGCGTGAAGTTGAGGTTGGCGAATGGCGGCAGTCGATGTGATGGGAGATTAGAGATCCAGTACAACGGAAACTGGGGGACGGTGGATGGTAACTCCTGGGATATGCCGGCCTCGAATGTGGTGTGTCGGCAGCTGGGCTGCGGCACTGCAGTGAATGCCTATGCTGGTAGTAGCTATGGGGAAGGATCCGGACCTGTTTTCACGACGAACTTTCAGTGCAGTGGGAGCGAGGCCGCTCTTCAGGAGTGTAAATCAGAGCCATGGGGTGACACTGGCTATTCACACAGTCGTGATGTTGCTGTTGTTTGTAAAGGTAAAATTCAGGTTTTTATATCTGCGGTCCCGCGATTTTAATGTCCTCCGGCCTATCACTAATGTTATACTCGAACAGAAGGTCCTCGGCGTATCCTGTACTGATGTTAAACAGCGTAAACATACTTGTCAGTCTGCACAACTACACGATCATATGACCAGGTCGAACAGCATCTGTGGTGGGAGAGAAATTCTCCGTAGGACCCTGAGACACAGGAGCAGAATTAGACTATTTGATCCAATGAGTCTGCTACACATTCAGTCACGGCTGATCATTTCCCCCTCCTCAGCTACACACCCCCAACTTCTCTCTGTAAATTCTCTTGCCGTGTCCATCAAGAGCTTATCAAGTTCTGTGTTAAATATCCCCAACGACCTGGCTTTCAGCGCAGTCTTTCGTAATAAATTCACAATTTACCTGCCTCTCAGCATCTCTGTTCAATATGGACGTCCCTCTTTCGTGAGGCTGCTCCCTCCTTTTCAAGAATCCTCCGACACGAGAAACTTCCTTTTCACATGTTTTCTGAATCGGCTTTCAATATCCGAAATTTTCACTGAGATTCCCTCCCCATCCTTCCAAATTACAGCGCATACAGATCCGTGGGATTAAACCTTCTTCTGTGAGAATCCTTTCATTCGTGGACTCATCGTCGCAGCTTCCTCTGAAACTTTTTCAATACCAGCGTATCTTTTTCTCAGAATGGGAGCACAAAACTGTTAACAGTGCTGAAGGTGAAGCCTCGCCACTGGCGTATAAAGCCTCAGCATCACATCCCTGTGCTTTTATTTTCTAGTCGTCTGGAAATGAAGACGCTAGAGCAAAATAATACATTTGCCTTACTCACCACCGACTCAGCCTGCAAGTTAACCTTTCCGGGTGTTTTGCACCAGGACTCCCAGGTCCCTTTACAGCTCAGATTTTGTTTTGAATTTCTCCCCGTTTAGATAATAGTTCGCAACTTTATTTCTGTTACCAAAGATCATGAAAATACATTTTCCATCATTGTATTTCATTTGCCACTTTATTCCCTATTCTCCAAATGTGTCGACGTCCTTCTGCAGCCTACAAGTTTCCTCAACACTGCCTGTCCTTCCACCAATCTTCATATCATCTGCAAACCTGACAACAAAGCCATCTATTTCATCATCTAAATCATTGACATACAGCGTAAACAGAAGCAATCCAGAAACCCAACCCTGAGAAACACCACTGGACAATGGCAGCCGACTGAGATGGCTTTTTCCACTCGCTGCCCCCTAGCAGTCAGCCAATGATCTCACCGCGAGGATATCGGCACCCTTCGGGTTCAGGCGCATCCCAGCACTTTGGTACGTCATATTTCCACAGCAGTGATCTCAATTACCCTGTATCTAAATAAAACATGTATGGATCTGCGACTCAACATTTCTAGCCTATTCTAAAACTCTTGTGTTAACGTTTAATCTTTTTTTTTCTTCCAGAAAGTAGGAAGGTGAGACTGGAAAAAGGAGGCAGTCCATGCGCCGGGAGACTAGAAGTGAACTATGAGGGAGACTGGGGACCTGTCGATCGTGACGGTTGGGATCTGCTGGATGCAACTGTGGTGTGCAGAGAGTTGAGCTGCGGCGCCGCGATGAAAACCCCACACGAATATCACTTTGGAAAGGTTTTTGACTACGTTATAACCTATTATGTTAACTGCGACGGCACCGAGGCTGCTCTGCGGGAATGTGAATCAGAAGAATGGGATTTCTACACCCATTCTCTACCTGACTGTGCCGGCGTTATCTGCGCAGGTAAATTGAGCACCTTTTCTCTGGGTACATTCTGTCTTTATTGATTCGGGCTGTCCGGGAATCAAAATAACACAAGCTTACCGCTCGCTGCGAGAGATCGGGTACTAAATCTATCTGTTTAGAGATTATTACTGTCCTGTTGAGAGAGCATTCTGATATCAAACACCTACATAAAAACGTAAATGCGTGACAGCCGGCACAGCCACCAGGACGATTGAACGGATCAAGCGACATCTGTGGGTAAGAAAATACAAAATGTTGTCGTCGGGACTAATATAGACCAAACTCGATATTTTGGCAATTTCTCTTGCACCACCCCTGCGTTCCTTCTTATTTCGAAGCTGTCAGTAAACTTCAGCTACTTGCGAAGTATGAATAAAATGTGCTGAGTCCTGTAGGAAATAAGGGATTAGGAAACTGCCCTTACATCTCTCAAGGATCTATGGTGTGGTGGGAAGATTGGATAGTGGACTAAGCAGGTGGTGTTGTCCTGTGTATATGAAATAATATTAAATCAATAGAAAGAGATGATAATAGCATCGGAAGATGCATAGTCTCTCTGGGGTGATTTAAGAAATGGCAAGGGTAAACGGAACCTGTCATAGTCCGTTCCGTGAAGTCCTCATTCCGGTTCGCGGTCTGCTCCGTGGACTCCGGACTCCCGGTCTTCTGGCTGTCCGTTGTTTCAGCGGTGCTTAATCAGGCACCTGATTCTCATATTGTGGCTGGAATATAAGTGATCCTTGGCTCGAGTGTGGTTGCGAGTTCGGCTCGTCCGTATCCCGTCCTTGCCTCTGTGGGGTCAGGACATTCCCGCCGTTACCCTATGGTGGGATGTGACCCTTCCTGTCCTTGCCGGCTACCCACTCCTGAAGCCTTGCCGGCTGCCCACATCTGAAGCCTTGCCGGCAACCTTGCCTGCATCCTCGCCCTTATCGCCGTCAAGTTCAGCCGCCGGAGTGAGAACGGAGACGTGCCACACCAACAGAAGGAAATATCTATCCTTGAGATTGGAATTGTCTCTTTGCGTCCCTGTGTTTAGCGACCGTGTATGAGTCCCATCCCTATGCCCTGTCCCCAAGGAAGGGTCCTGGCTCTGTTTTCTGTATTCCTGTGCTCCAGTACAAGGCTCCGAGGAGATTCCAGTCCGTGCCCGATGCTCCGAGGAGGTTCCAGCCCGTGTTCAAGTCGAAGTCGTAGCCCAGGCCATGAGTCCTGGTCCCGTCCAGGACCAGTGTCCTTGTACAGCTACGCCGCTCCCGGCTTCTGCTTTGCTCTCCCTCCACCAAGACCAAGTCTGAGCTTCATGTCCTCGTCCAGTCCTGGAGTCCCGCGACCTGCCCACACGACCAGTCCTGTTGCCTTGCCACGTCCAGTTTTCACCTCCGAGCCTGAGTCAAGACCCAGGTCCGAGGTCCCTGTCCAGTCTCTGGCTCGGAGTCCTTGTCCAGGTTCCTCGTTCCTAGATCCAATTCCTAGTTCATCGTCCATGTCCCACTTTCCTAGTTTAGTTTTAGCCCAGGCCCTGTCTCCTAGTCTCGTCCAGAGCCTGTGTCTTGTCCAGTGTCGTTTCTACCACATTGTTTTCTTGATACACCTAGTCCTCTCCCTAGTACTTCAGTGTCTGTGTCTTGCATTTGTGTCCGTTCCAACGCCTCCCGTATGACAGAACCTCCTGGCACTTTGACACAAGCTTCCAAACAACATCCAGAATGACGACTACAAATTGCAGCAGGAGATTTGTGATGGCAGTGGCAGAAGAGTAATGTCATGATATTGTTTGGGGACTTTAGCATGAAAGTGGATTGGGAAAACCAGGTCAGTACTGGACCTCCAGAGAGGGAGTTTGTGGAATGTCTAAAGGATAGCTTTTTCGAACAGCTTGTTGATGATCGTACTGTGGGATCGGCTGTGCTGAATTGTGTGTTGCACAATGATCTGGAGGTGATAAGAGAGCTTATGGTTCAGGAACCCTTAGGGAAAAGTGATCAGAATATGATGGAGTTTACTTTGCAATATGCTAAGGAGAACTAAATCCTAATGTGTTGGTATTTGAGTGGAGTAAATGAAATTACAATGACATGAGAGGTGAACAGAACAAGGTGACTGGAAATGGGCACCAGTAGGAAGGACAGCAAGGACAGCAAACCCTGGCTGACAAGTGAAGAGGGAGCCGAAGTAAAAAAAAAGGAGATGGCGTACAAAGAGGTCAAAGCTACAGTGAAGTTCAAGATTACAGAAGGAAACAAAAAAGGTCATTAGGATTGAGAAGATGAAGTACGGAAGTACGCTGGCGACTAATATCAAAAAATATACTAAAAGCATAATTAAGTATTGAAAAGTGTAGAGAGTTGAGGGTAGATATTGAACAAATAGAAAATGACGCTGGAGATATTGTACTGAGACACCCAGAGTTGGCAGAGGAACTAAATGCGTACTTTGCATTATTCTTCACAGTGGAATACATCTGCAGTATATCGAACATTTAAGATATTCGATCTTGAATATCGAATTCATGGAAATGAAGCATGTGCAATGAAATTCACCACTGAGAAGGTGCTCAGGAAGCTTAATGGCTGAGGATAAACCTCTGGACCTGATATAATGCACCCTCGGGTTCTGAGGGAATTAGTTGGAGAGATTGTGGAGCATTTAACAATGATCTTTCAAGAGTCGAAAGATTCTGGCATTGTACCGCATGACTAGAAAATTGCAAATGTTACGTCACAATTTAAGAAATGTGGTTCGCAGCAGACAGAAAACCAGAGAACCGTTAGCTGATATCAATGGTTTTGAAGTTGTTAGAATCGATTGATAGGGATGAGATTACGGAATACCTAGAGGCACATGACAAGATAGGCCAAAGCCAGCATGGTTTCTTAAAAGAAAAATTCCTGCATGACTAAACTATTGCAATTATTTGAGGAACTTAGAAGCAGGGTAGACAAAGGAGATGTAGTAGAAATGGTGTACTTGGATTTTCAGAAGGCCTTTGACAAGGTGCCGCACATGAGGGTGCTTAGCAAGATAAGAGCCATAGAATCACAGGGGAGTTACTAGCATGGGTGGAGCATTGACTGTTTGGCAGAAAACAGATCTAATTCTGGCCGGCTGTCGATTAGCAGTGGAATTCCACAGTGGTCGGTATTGGGAACGCTGCATTTTACGATGTATGTCAATGATTTGAACTATGGAATTACTGGACCTGTGGCTAAATTTGCCGATGATACAAAGATAGGTGGAAGAGCGAAGAGCGTGTAGTGCTTAGAGCCTTAGGTAGCTTAAAGACTTAGGGCAAATACGTGGCAAATGAAATAAAATGTTGGAAAGTGCATGGGGAAGAAATAAACGGACAGACCATTATTTAGATGGGGAGAGAATTCAAAATGCATCGATGCAAAGGGACTTGGAAGGCCTTGTGCAGGATACCATAAGATTAACCTTCAGGCTGAGATGGTGCTGAGGACGGCAAATGCAATTTTGCAATTCGTTTCTAGAGGTACTGAATATAAGAGCTGGGATGTGATGTTGAGGCTCCATAAGTTAGTTGCAGACCACGCAGTGTATTGCGCGCAATTTTGGCCTCCGTATTTTAGAAACGATTTTCTGACATTGGAGAGGTTTCAGAGAAGATTCGCGAGAATGATTCCAGGAATTGAAGGGCATTCTCTGGAGTTCCAGAGAATGAGGGAGGTTCTTATAGAAACATTCGGAATGTTAAAAGTCCTGAACAGATTGAAGGGCAATTTCAAACAGAGATACGGATACATTACTTTCGTCAGAGGATGGTAAATCTGTGGAATATTTTGCTCCGAGCAGCTGTGGACACCACGTAATTGAGTGCATTTAAGGCAGAGGTAGTTAGGTTCTTGATTAGTCACGACATCAGAGGGTTTGGGGGGAAGGCAGAGGAGTGGGGATGACTGAAAAATTGGATCAGTCATGACTGAATGGCGGAGCATACTGGATGGACCGAATGGCCTACTTCTGTTCCTATATCTTATGGTCTTATGGTCACACTCACGGCATTGTGAATGCCAACGTCCCTCCGGATTAGATTCCACATTCATTCTGTGAGAAAATCTGAACAAGATTTCAGACCATCGCTATTGCTTGGTATCATTACAAAGAACCGTTTGCCTTTTTAGTTATAACGAAGTATCTTCGACCTCAGAACGTGCGTGTACTCCCCTTTGCGTTGATGATGCCGTCTGTGTGCTTCTGTTTTCTTTTCTATTCGGTTCAGATTTGTGTTAACTGCAGTGTCGCATTTTAAATTTCAAATGCAGGCAAGTTTTGCCGTTGTGTAACTGCCATTGTCTCGCAAAACCAGTAATTGAACCTACAGTGTATGAAAACATGTGAACAAAAATAGGGTTAATGCAATTCCGAAATAACTTTTTCATAGGAAATTATTTCCAGACATTGTCACACTTGAGAGGATCAAAAGCTATTGGAATTGTAGGAAACTTGAACAAAGTTAAACTGCTGGATAAACTGAATTAATCACCAATCCTGTATAGAGAAAAATATATGAACAACGCCGTTCCATTTCTGGACAATGCTGTAGATTGCCTGGACAGGAACCAGTGATCAAGGAATTCAGAAGGAGTTCTCGACCTCATAAAACTGGAGATACGTCTGAAAGGGATTTCCATGAACGGTGGAATTGAAAATGGCTGCCGTTTCTCGAGAGCTACTGCTTCGACCATCGGGTTTCCGGAATCAGAATCGGAATTAATATTATCGGCATTTGTCTTGAAATATTTTGACATTGTATCACCAGTAGAATGCAATACATGGAAATATAGGAACAAATGTGAATTGCATTCGGTATATAATATCGGAGCAACATTATGCCATTCGGCACATCAAGTTCACTCCACCACTTCATCACGGCTGATCCATTAGTTCCACATACGTCATGCCATGTGTATGTATGTATGTGTGTGTATATGTATATATATGTGTGTGTGTGTGTGTGTGTGTGTGTGTGTGTGTGTGTACATATATACATGTATAAGTATTTATATATGTATGTGTGTATGTATATGTATATATAAATGTGTGTGTATATATATATATATATACATGTATGTATGTGTGTGTGTATGTAGCATGATATGTGTGTGTGAGTGTGAAATAGTTAATTTAAATAAAGAGTGCAAAAACAGAAAAAAAGAATAGTGAGGTCGTGATCATGGGTTGAGTGGCCATTCAGAAATCAGATGGCAGATGGAAAGAAGCTGCTCTTGAATCGCTGAGTGAGAGCCTTCAGGCTTCTGTACCCGCTTCTTGATGTTACCAATGGGAATTGTCATGTCCTTGGTGGAGGGAGTCGTGGAATGAGCAATTTTTGAGTTTAAATGCTTGTTTAATTTTTGATCGTTGTTTTGGAAAAGGGTAATACTCGATTCTTTTGTTTGATTGGCTTGTGAGAGGTATTTGAAAACAATGAATATTGATGACTTTCTGGAATCGCCAGGCGCAGAGTTATTAGCGAAACCGAAAAAAATGTTGTATTTGAGATTGCTAGCAGGTGGGAACTTAAAGGTATTTTTAAAGATACAACAAAGCCTGTAATTCAGAGAAAAATCACGGAGCATGTATAGAGTCGGATGTGTTTGATGCATCGGTTTTAGATCGGTTTCCTGTGAGTAAAGCAGTGATTAAATTACACTTGGAACAGGTAGCTTTAGAAAAGTTTAACATCGAAGGTGCATTAAAACAGGAGGAATTGCAAGCTAACTTGCGACTAAGTCGATTAGAAGCTGGAAATAAAAAGAAACAGTTGGAAGCTAACTTGGGGTTACGTAGGTTGGAAGTTGTGAATAAACAGAGGGAATTTGAACTTAAGATGGCGGAATTAAAGTCTGAGAGTCAGTCCCCTGGTTCTAGAAAAACGTTTGTTGTTAGTCAGGAAATTAAATTGGTCCCTCCATTTACTGAAACAGAAGTAGGAAAATATTTTCAACATTTTGAAACGGTTGCTCTGATTTCAGAGTGGCCGAAAGAGAAATGGTCAGTGTTGTTACAGAGTGTAATCAAGGGCAAAGCACAACAGGTTTTTACAAATTTAACTGCTGAGGAAGCACTTGATTATGATACTGTGAGACTGAACATATTGAAGGCGTACGAGTTCGTCCCAGAAGCGTATAGAGAAAGATTCAGAAATTTGTGGACAAAAAGTATGTGGAACTTGCCTACGATAAAGCTGTGTGTTTTGAGAGCTGGGTTTCCTCTAAAAGTGTAAATAGGAATGATAATAAATTGAAGGAGCTGACTTTAATGGAAGAATTTAAAAGGAGCATTTCTGGTGAAGTAAGGATATACTTAAATCAGAGAGACTTTGCTACATTGCAGGAATCTGCTAAATTAGCTGATGAGTATGCTTTAATCCAAAAGAATAAATTTCCTCAGGACAGGACTTTTAAAAAGAAAAATAGCACAGAGACTCAAGATAAACCAGAAATTAAATCAGAAGTTAGTGACAGAGGTAAGGAGGAAGGAAAGCCTTTGAAGGAAAGGGAGTTTGGTCCCCTTTGTAATTATTGTAAGAAACCTTGTCATGTAACAGCTAATTGTTTCCGATTGAAAAAGAAAGAATAGGAAGCAGTCCCAGATGCCTGTGTGCACGATACTGAAACACCAGTAAATTCACAGGGTTTGATAACACAAATGAAGTTTTGTTAGAGTCTGACCAAGTTAGGAAGGGATATGATCATTTTATAACAGAAGGATTTGTATCCTTGAATGAAGCATCTACTCCGCTGCTAATAAAAGTCCATAGGGTTAGTGGAGCTTCTCAATCACTGATGTTAGACAGTGTGTTAAAGTTTAACGATGAGTCTGATACTGGTGAGGTGAATTATATACGAGGTGTTGGGAGTGCCCTTATGCCTGTACATTTGCATAAAGTGAATTTAAAGTCAGGGTTAGTTACAGGACTTGTTAAAGTAGGACTACAGCCTAGCTTACCCGTGAATGACATTTCTTCACAGTTAGGTAATGACTTGGCAGGTGGACAAGTTTTTTTCCTCAAGTGCATTCGACAATAGAGTCAGAGGAACCACGGATGAATTCTAAAAAAGATTCCTCCTGTGCTGTAACTCGAGCTATGGCTAAAAAGATTGATGTGCAGAATGAGGTTGTTACCCATGACTGTTAAACTCCCGATTCGAGTTTTGAGGATGTGTCAGAAACTTTCTTACCTACATTGTTTGAACAAGATTCTTGGTGTAAGTCTGACTATGAAGATTTGTCTCTGTCTCGGAAGGAGATGATAGCAGAGCAGAGAACCTGAGATTATAAAATTAAAAGAACAAGATCTACCAGATTGTGAAATTGAGAAGGTGCAAGTCGGATATTATTTTGAAAAAGGAGTGCTGATGAGGAAGTGGAGATCGCCTAAAATTCCTGCAGGTGATGAAGAGATTTTAACTTTAGCTAAGAGAGTGCCCTTAGGTGGACACCGAGGGGTATGGAAAACTGTGGACAAAATTTTAAAACATTTTTATTGGCCTGGTTTAAGAAAAGATGTGGCGATGTATTGTAGAACGTGCCATAGTTGTCAAATTGTGGGTAAACCAAATCTAATTACACCAGTGGCTCCATTACACGCTATTCCAGCATTCAGTGAACCATCTTCTAAAATTATTATAGATTGTGTAGGTCCATTACCAAAAACAAAAACTGGTTATCAGTACTTGCTGACTGTCATATGCACTGCGTCTAGGTTTCCAGAGACTGTACCCCTTAGGAATATAACAGCTAAAACTATAACAAAGGTTCTTACAAAATTCTTTACTTATTTTGTGTTGCCTAAGGAAACACAATCTGATCAAGGCAGTAACTTTATGTCTGGATAGTTTCAACAGATGGATCATAAATTGGGAGCTAAGCAACTCACTGCATCTGCATACCATCCAGAATCGCAAGGTGCCTCGGAGAGGTTTTATGCTACCCTCAAAAATATGATTAAGACGTATTGTGTGGAAAAGCAAAGTGATTGGGATGCGGGTATACTCTTACTTCTATTTGCAGTAAGGGAATCGGTACAAGATTCATTAGGTTACAGTCCATTTGAACTTGCATTTGGGCTTAGAGTTAGAGGACATTTAGCCTTATTAAAAAAACAATGGATTAATAAAGAGGTACACACTAATTTTTAGACTATGTTTTGAAATTTAAGAACAGATTACATAAAGCTTGTAGCTTAGCTCGGGAAAATTTAAAATTGGCTCAGAAGAAAATGAAAACCTGGTACGATAAAGAAGCTAGGATTGAACATTTAAACCTGGAGATAGGGTGCTGGTTCTTTTCCCAGTGCAAGCGAATCCTTTACAAGCTAGATTTCATGGTCCTTATGAAATTGTGTCTAAAATCAATGATGTAGATGACGTGATAAAAACTCCAGATCGTAGAAGGGCGAAACAACTTTGCCATATAAATATGATAAAGCCATATTGTGAGGAACAGTCTGCTACTATGACTGTTGTGGCCAATAATTATGAGTCTGATCTCACTAGGGACTTAATAGATGATTCATCTGAATTCCATTCTAAACCCAACGTTGTTTCTGTCAGGATACCAAACTCAACCACTCTGGAAAATATTGAGGAGAAATTAGCACGTTTACAGCCAGAGCAGAAACAGCAAAGGAAACAATTAATTATTAAATATAAGGATTTGTTTCCAGATGTTTCTAGAAGAACTACCATAGCTTCACATGATGTAGATGTTGGAGATGCCAAACCCGTTAAACAACAACTGTATGGAACGAAAGTGGAAAAATGTGAACTTGCTGAGAAAAAAAATAAATATATGCTGGAGAATAATATTATTCGACCTTCTGACTCGAATTGGAGTTCACCTTGTGTTATAGTGCAAAAACCAGGCAGTAGTATTAGTTTTGTACGGACCATAGGAAGGTGAATGCTGTAACGAAAACAGATGCATATCCAATTGCTAGAGTAGATCATTGTGTAGATAAAGTGGAAAAAGCAAAGTTCCGTACAAAGATTGATTTATTTAAAGGATCTTGGTGTGTTCCATTAACGGATAAAGGTAGAGAGATAAAGGTATCTCCATCTGGATAATATGTTTATAATGTTCTTCCATTTGGGATGAAGAAAGCCCCAGGTACTTTCCTGAGGATGATTAACTCTGTGATTCGGGGATTGAAAGATACAGATGCTTATATTGACGATTTAGTGACAGGAAATGATACTTAGAATGCACACATTATTGCGGTGGAGAAATTGTTTGAAAGTCTTTCAAAAGCTAACTTAACTATTAACTTAGCTAAAAGTGAATTCGGACATTCCACTGTGACTTCCCTTGGTTATATTGTGGGTCAAGATAAGGCGGCTCCTGTTCAGGCAAAAGTTCGGGCAATTTTTGAAATTCCCACTCCAACGGGGGGGAGAAATACTCGCAGGAGATTCTTGGGAATGGTAGGTAAATACCAAAAATTTTGCAAGAATTTTGCTAATGTTGCCCTTCCATTAACTAACGTCTTGAAGAAGAATGAGAAGTTTGTATGGATAGTGCCTTGTGAAGGAGCATTTGAAAAATTGAAAACTATGATATGTCATCAACCTGTGCTCTGGGCACCTGACTTCGAAAAACCTTTTTCATTAGCTGTAGATGCTAGCGATGAGGCTGCAGGAGCAATAGTAATGCAAAGGAATGAGGGTGATGAGGTTGATCATCCAGTAGCTTACTTTTTAAAGAAATTTAATAAGCATCAAAGAAACTATTCGACAATAGAGAAGGAATTGTTACTTCTTGTTTCAGCTTTAGAACATTTTGACTTATATGTTGTTTCAACTCAAAAACCACTTATCGTTTACACTGATCATAATCCGTTATTGTTTCTGTGTAAGATGAAAAACAATAACAGAAGTTTATTAAATTGGAACTTGATGTTACAGTAGTACAATATTTTGATAACTCATACTAAAGGTAAAGATAATGTGATTGCTGATTGTCTATCTCAATGTCGAATGTGCAATGTAATTTTATATGGAGTGATGTTTTAACATTTGTAACACTCCTATGTAATAATTTGTAAGTTGATGTATGATAATACTATGTATACAGTGTATGTTGTAAATGTTATACTTTTTTTGCAAATAGTTAATAGTAAAAATTCTGTTCTTGACAGGCCAATTTTTTTTGGAGGGAGGTGTTACGTACCCGTGGGTAATCTTGTACCTGTCACGTGATGGTGATGAAATTGAAGCTATACTGGACATGAGGTAATGGTCGTGATGGTGGAGTGACGTAATTTTCAGGACAGTGAGAGGTCATGCGATAGTGTGTTTTTTTATTCAACCGGGTATAAAAGGAGAACCCCACCCTATGACGTGGGCAGTTCGTGGCTGAATTCGCTACTGACTCCATACTGCTCCGTATTCTGATATTAGGACGCACTTTCGTTTAAAAGTGGAGTTTTACTTTCTGTTTCAATTCTCAAAATTATTGCCGGCTGTTTCGCTGCAATACTGCCAGTGTTCTCCGTGGAGTGTGAAGATTTTAAAGGAGTTCGGAAATCCCGAAGGTTAGGTAAAGTTAATTTCGATGGTGAAACAGATTCGACCTATGTTTAATCTTCGCACGAAGAATTAGTAACCTGTGTCCAAGTTAACTCCAGTATTGCCAAAAGAGCAGAAAAAGTTGGACCGAAGTTTCTTCAAAGAAAGATCAGTGCTTTAAGCCGTTTTATTTCCTTCGACTGTAAATCCTCTGGGAAATAACATACTCCGGCTGGGATCAGCAGTAACATCGTGGAACGGATTTAAGTGCAGAACAGAATGTCTCTCCTAAGCGACTGGGTAAAACTTTGGACTTTCGCATTACTATTTCTAAGAACTGTTTTCGCATTCTCGCTTTTAGAACTATTCGAGCTGCAGTATTGCAGCCGACCTCCGGTTAATTTAGTCGTTTGTTTACTTTTTTTTGTACTGTGTTTAATAAATGTTTTATTTGTTATTAAAAAAGTCTGTCTCAATTACATATTCATGTTGCTGATTTGTAACAATACTTCACTCGGCAGTGCCGTGTGCAGTGCTCGGCCAGGCAGCAACTCCAGTGACAGGAACCACGATCGGAGCATCTGGAACACTGCTCTAGAAAAAAATATACCCCGTCCAACACTGTTCTTCTTTCTACTTCGTTTCATTAGCCACTTGAATATAACTGCAACCGTACAGAAATTAATCTACCACATTCGCTGATGGCTCCTTCCACACGCGCTCGACCTTCTGAGTGAATAAGATTTACCACATACACCTCTTGTACGTTTCATCGTTCACTGCAGCCAGATGAACTCTAGATACATAATTCACTCAGGTGATGGGGGAAACTGCGTGCGTTCACCTTGTCTCAGCAGCACACTAGTTACAGTCAAAGAGTCAACAGTTCAGTTTGTGACTACTTCGGCAACAAGCAGAGTGGGTCCATTCAGTTTCAGACTGATGTACTTCAAAGAGACATGGAAGTCAAAGTGCGACTTATTTTGGTGATTTTCAATACATTCAGACTATTAACGATAGAAAGGCGAGATGCCTGAAAAGAAATCGGAAAAAAAAGAATTAAACAGCAACTTCGTGTCAGAACAGCCTGGGAGCATTCCAATAGATGGCAGATTCTAATCGCTACTTTTGATCAAACAGAGAATGGATGGCGAAGTGGTGTTAACAATGTGACAGGTTAATTAATTTCTTTATAATTAAATAGATTGCACGGCACATCAAAGATATAGAGTGATCAAGTCATGCACTGGGAGAGGTCAGGGTTTCGCGCTGAACTGCTTGTGTGAGTACTGGAAGGCAATGTCCACAAATGTCGCTAAATATCGTGAAGACACGGGCTCTTTTTTGACAATTCCTTGGAATATTGGTGTGGATCTTTTAATGTTCGAGGAATATAAGTAAAATGTATTTTATTGTGATATATACCACCAGCGGTTACAGTGACTTGCTTCACTCAAACCACCCGAAATATCGGAAAGCAACGGAAAAAAACAATGAAGGAATGTTGGTTTTTAACAAAGAAATGCACTCCATTTCATCTGCGGGTCTCAGCTCTTTCCCTCAATTTCAGAAGCGAATGTGCTGCGCCAGAAGTTACAAAATAAATCTATTTCAAAATGAATGCCTATGAAAGAAACAACACTGATATAAAAATGTCTTACATGGAAAATAATGTAACAAGATTCACATTTATAGTTTGTTTTAGAGTACACAGATTGAAGTATCCCTGAGGAGTTAAATTCCCGGTACGGTGACAGAGTGAGCATAGCAGTTTAATATAGTGTTTGTGTTCCTGGTTGTCACTAATGTGGCTGATGTGGTAAACACGCAAATTTCCTCAGTGGAATTGCTCTCACTTGTATATAACTCTGTAAAACCGATCACCGGCCCATGTGAGCAGTTGGAACATTCCATACAAACAAACGTTGGTTCTGACGGAATATGGGATATGCAGCGATTTACTACATCGCGGGCGTTTTCTATCCTGCACTCGTAGCGATTGGCGTCCCTGGTAAGGTACTAGAGCTGGTCACTATAGGTATGGTGCCGCCGTTTTGCTTTTGTTCTGCTCGGACTTTTACACAGCACAAGTTCTACTCTCGTCGAGTTTCTAGAATGGACTTTTCAATTATCTGATATTTTTAATTTTCATTTTCTGTATTTTAATCGATGTGATTTCTTTTTCCTCAATTACGTTGGTGACGATATTGGCATTGTTTCATAATTTCAACATGCTCGGCTTTCTGAAGTGATGCTGACATATGTTTTCGATTTCGGACTTCTGTCGACATAGACAGCAGCCAGCAACAACATAGTAGCTTATTCAAATGACTGGCAAGTCTATTCTACCCAAAATGCTGGTGGAACAGTACAGCAGGCCAGGGAGCAGCCATAGGCAGAAGCACAGTCGACGTTTCGGACCGAGACCCTTCGTCAGAACTTGACAGTGCTTCTCTCTATAGATGCTACCTAGCCTGCTGTACTCCACCAGCATTTTGTCTGTGTTGTTTGAATTTCCAGCATCTGCAGATTTCCTTGTGTCAAGTCTATTATCCACACTTCTCTCAGTTCTTCGATAAAAAGTAAATGAGAACTTATGCTTTATATCTTTCTCATTCCACTTTGTTACCTCAAAGAAAAATCCCTTCTGCAGTATAGCCATTCATACTGGAAAATGGTGTCAATCGTGCGGTCACAGGTATGTGAGTCGACGAAATCAGATGCGACGTTCCAAGCTGTCGGAAAATTGCCAGTATTCCAGTCCATTATTCTCTCTTGCATAACTGCAGTAACGCAGCCCATGCTGTGTGAATTTCTGTTTTGCGCTTCCAAACTAATGATACGCTGCCTAAAATTGTAAGATTAGGGGAATTCGAACAGGAACAACTAACAGTATTTTTTAATCCTTGTAGATAATTTAACAGCGATCGTGATCCTATCTCGCGGAAGATGTGGGCTCTCCAAATGCATCACCCGTTACCTGGTTGGAATGGCAACAGCAGATCTGATGGTGGTTATTGTTGTCGCTTTAGTAGAACAGACCAACAATATCTACATTTACTCCAGATCCCTGCTCATCACTCCTGTATGTGCTCTGACACTTGTATTTAGGGTTGTCACGATGGACTGTTCTGTTTGGTTTACGGTCAGTTTTACCTTCGATCGGTTAATCGCAATATGTTGTCGAAAGCTCGCAGAACGATACTGCACTGAGAGAACAGCAACGCTGGTTATGGTGACCGTAGTTATAGTGAGCTGCGGGAGGAGTGCCCCGTTTTACTTTGCCATTGAACCTTACGTCATTATTAACAACATGCCGTGGCGTTGCGCCTTCTCACATGAATACGCTACGTCAGCAGTGTGGAAAGGTTTGGAAGTGATGGATAGTATTTTAGCACCGTTGCTACCAATCGGCTTAATTCTTGTCTTCAATGGGTTAACAGTAAGATACATCATTGCAGCAAATCGAGTTCGCAAAGCTCTTCTGAACAGCAGCGATAATCAGAAAGATGCCGAGGCGGAAAACCGTAGAAAATCGATTATTTTGTTGTTTGCTATCTCAGCTAATTTCATATTATTTTGGATGCCCTATGTAGTTCATTCCCTGAAATGGCAAGCGGAAAATTTCTTTTACCTGGATAGATATATGAGTTTCCCGGTATGTATACTGCAACAATTTGGGTACATGTTCCAAATTCTGAGTATGTGCACGAATACTTGTATCTATACACTGACACAGAGAAAATTCAGAAAAGAGCTGAAAAATGGAATGACATACGTGTGTACATTAAATGGTCATCTCTGTAGATAACGGTCACGTCCAATTACTCTTCGACGGATATGTTTCAAATGAAGATTTTTTTAAATGATTTGGATTTGAAAATATGTCCTGAGTTCAAACAGTCATGAGCCTGGACTTCCTACAAACGCTAAATGCAGGGAAGATTGCATACTTCATATAGTTAAGGTAGAAAATTAGGCAAACGCTCATAAACTGGCATGATTGTTGTATTAGTTGAAATGAACTCCAAATTATCACAAACACTTAACAATCACAAGGACAAGAACCGCTTCCTGAAATTTTCCAGGTTCAGATGTTTCAAAATGGACAGAGACGAGTGAAATAGAGTAAAAAGACAAATAGAGTAACACAGGAATGTTATGATAGCATTAAATCTGCAGAAAGAGAATACACCACTGAAAGAATGTCTACTGATTCTTTGCGTATACCACAGAAGTAGTAAGGGAACATTCCTCATGCGAGTTTTCTATATAGGCCTCCCATAGTCCAAGAACGAAATTCGGGAAAGAGATTTTGGATTGGTGGCAAATAAAACACAGTTGTTGTCACAAGCCGATTAATCTTCTTTAATACTCATTGGCACTTTCTCAGGTTAATATATTTAGCGATGACAGAATCTCTCAGTTGTGTGCAGGAAAAAAAGTCAAGGAACAACCAACTGAGCAGCTAATAAACCAGTCTGTATCTAGTAATAGGAAATGAAACGGATCATGTGACAGATTTCTCAGCGGGCCAGCATTTCAGAACCATGGAGCATAATTTCTAAACAATTATTATAACATTACACCGCGAAAGGAGCAGATAGTATGAAATGTATTTAATTGGGGGAAGGGAGAGATTATGATGCTACTAACTAAGAACTTGGGTATGTAAACTGGGATGTGATGTACTCCTGGAAAAGCGCAAAAGAAATGTGGAGGTTATTAACAGAGCACTTGATTGGGGTGGGGCAGAGAATTCTCTCCTTGATGCGGTGAGCGGATGGTAGCGTAAAGTAACTCTGGTTGACAAGAGATATAGAAAACCTCGTCAAGAAGAAGGAAGAAAGGAACTTAAGTTTTAGGAGGAAAATATCTTGCCGTGCGATGGAAAGTCACAACGTAACCAGTTAGAAATTTAACAATGGACTTTGAAGAGTTAGAAGGGGACACGGGAAGGCCTTGGGGAGTTACAGGAGGTTGACGAGAGAGGCGGTGCGGACACCTTGGGGATAAAATAACTCTAGAGTGCAAAGGGGCAGTGCAGGTCTTAATGGTATTTTGCTTTGCTGTTCACCATTGAGCGCCACCTTGATGAAAGTGGATACGACATAAAAAGCAGATATGCTGGAATATGCCGAAGCTAAGAATTATAACATAGAACATAGAATAGTAGAGCACAGTGCAGGCCATTCGGCCCACAATATTGTGCCTATGCTTAATCCCTGCCGCCCATAAAACCCACCATCTTACATTCCTCCATATACCAGTCTAATAGTATATAGCTAGCTCTATACTAATGCAGCTCCTATTTTCCTCTGAACAGAGATGCTGTCCCAACCGTTTTGCTATCTGCTTTAGCCACATAGTTTTATCGCAAGTGTTGCGTTTCTTTTCTGATAATGATTTCGGCATTATATTCCAATATATTGAAATCAATAGATATTTGACTCAATACATCCACGTCAATACAAGCTAAACTTCTCCTTATTACTCCTTCTAAAACTGATTCAAATGCATTATTTATATGTTTTTTCCCACCCACTCTCCTGGCAAATATTTTGCACTCTCATTAGGTTTGACAGCTTCTCTTCAAAACGGGTCACTACAATATTGAGAGCATGATAGCTTCTTCCAACCAGTCGTTCTTTACTTCAGCTTGCTGCCGCAATTCTGCCCAATTCTCAATTAAGCATTTTTTGTTCTGGTTTCGTTTAAATTCCTTGCCTTATATCGTCCGATGGGTAATCATTGAGATCTTTATCACAGCGTTTCATTTTCTTCATACTTTCATGGTTATCGAAGTTTCCACACTGAACAGAATTCCGCGGGAACTACTTCGCCATCTCAATATTATAAGTTTTGAGAATGATGTTAGAGTTATGGAAAACTTTAATTTCCAAACTATTGAGTAGGGAGTGGTGAAACCTAGTGACTAACGGATTAGAGTGGAGCTAATTCATTAAGTTATTGAATTATTGTTCTTTTTTGACCCAGCATGTTAGTAAAGAGCCAGGAAGTGAGAGCTGTCAACATTTGAAATCAGTACGGAATTTATTGAGCCTTTCGGAGCAACTGATCATAACATTGTTAGTCTGCAAGATTTTTTTTTAGGATAGTATATCAATAAAAGCCAAAACCAATAAACTGAAATTCATGAAGTAAAAGTTGTGAAGATGTAGCTCGGCATTCAGAAGGTAAACTGGAAGGAATCGTTTGACGTTGAGTCAGTTGAGGAACAGTGGGGGTCAATTTAAAAAGGTAATACACACTGTGCAGGGAACGTTAAAATCCACGTCCTGAGAAGCTAATAAGCAATTCAAAAGTTTAAAGTGGACACGAAAACTTTCAGCTAATGACCAGCTAAACCTGAAAACTTTATAAAACAAGTAGATATTTGTTATGTAAAGGGCGTGGAAACAGAACTGATTCTGGCTCTGGGAAAATGTGATCATAGCAACTGAATGTGGACACAAGAAACTTCAGGTAATAATCTGCTAAATCGCAGATCATTCTCGAAGGAGTACTTGTACTCGGCGGAGTAAAATGACAGATCGACAAAAGACGCAATCTGCAATCTCGTTGGTCTCTGTCTGGGTTGCCTCATTTAACTGGTTTGATTTTAGTGCACAACAGCGGGTTGGAACAATATTACATGTAGGCCAGTACAATGACAAGTGCGATGATGACGCCTGACGGTCGGGTAACTTTGAGCCTACAGGATTGGAATTGTGGACTCTCTTCCCAGATAATAGCTTTTCTCCTCATTGACTGTTCATGGAGGGTCAAGCATGCTATTAGTGTGCATAAAGCGAGACACTTTGTGAAACCACGTGCTTTTTTGTTGAGTGAATAAAAGTTACTGGCTGGTAAATGCAGATTTTCTGCCTCACAGATCTTTATTACAATGGGTGCTACTTGTAACAGAATTGGCGTCTCGGTGGGTGGGCGGTGTGATGTTGGGATGTCATTTCATCACGGTTGTCAGTCCACACCTGCAGGATTGTGTATATTTGTGGTAAGGACAACATTTAAGTGCTATGATAAAACTTGGGAGGGTGTAGGAAAGACGGCCATGAAAGAAGGAAGCCACGCTGCAGATACGTGAGTTTTGCTATTGAAAAATATAGAAATATGCTACTGTTCGCATTTCTGACTCCGCCTCTCCACACTCCCTAGTTAAACTCCGCCCTGATTTTTTTTTTCTTTTTTGGGGGGGTGCGGTTTACTGATGATGAGAGCGGCCCCTTCAGTAAAGGGACAGCTCTTCTACTCTCAGAAACATTTCCCTCAGCTTTCTGTTATATATTTTAGTCTGGAGTTATGGTTCGTTGACACTGGCGGATTCGACTGCCCGGCCTGGTGAGGCCAAGGAGGACTCTTTAGATCCACCGCCGCTTCCTGTTAAACACCGCTTTCTAGACGCTCTCCACTACTAACTAGCTCCTAACACCGGCACCGAGTTATCAGAGCTCTGGCCTGTTCACCCAGCAGGACGTCAACTCCCCATGGCCAACCTGTGTGTGACATCAATAACTCTCACAGTGTCCGCAGTGTGGCTGGATTGGAGGCCCGCGTCTGGGATGTCGACAACCGTGGTCCTTCGTATGGCAGAGGAATATCGGAATGCTCTTAAGGGATGTAGCCCTGAGAATACATTAACCGTGTCAGCCTAGCGCGCCATGTCACCGTTACCAGACAGATGTGTCGATCCATAGGATCGCTTTCATTTCGGGTGTAATAATGAGATGCAGAACCCGTCAAAGTTCACGGGGACACCCAGATTGACGCCTGGGGGCCGAGGGGATATCTGTGTCTTCCTTGTAAGTGCAGGGCTGAAGTCGGGGGTCACTTCTGTATGAACGTACGCTTGGGCAGCACAGCCAGCTGAAGTTTGATATGATCCACCAATGTCGATGTAATTGTAATGACTCCCCTGTACTCTGGCGGTTGCAAGGGTTCTCATATTCCATTGTTCACGGTGTTTGGCCGCTCTTTCTCGGGGCTTGGTACAGACTACATTGCCTTTCTGATATTTGTTCCGTCGTGGTATAGCCACTTCTCAACTTAATTAAACTGTCGCTGCTTGCATTAAGCTGGTCTCCATCTTTCGACAAAACCTCGCTATCGTCGATACCGGTTGCGCATCAGGATAGTATGCTCTGCCCCACTAGGAGTAGCCAGCTACCAGGGCAGGGAGCGCAGCATGCTGACACACCCACACTGACAGGTCACGCTTCCTCTCTCCCAAAGCTGAGCCGCTCTGCGGGAAACTGCTAGCTGCTAGTAACGCTGCCTGAGGTGTGGGCGTGGTCATAGGGAACCTTAACTGCACACCAGCACAGAGAATGCGACCAATGATATTATTAGAGTGGACCGACAGATCAAATAGTCTCCCGCCTTAATAGCATCACATGCAGTGGGACTGGACTGGTCAGAATCAATGGCTCGGGTAGTCAGAACACAGGAAGATAACCTATCAGTGGGGTATCACCAGTCTAGACATTTGTCTGTAATATTAACCACCTGCGCTTAAATATCCAGCCACCGCCACTATATCTATATCCTATGGTCTATTCCCGTACGGACCTGTGTACCAGCTTTGGGGTGAAAACATTTCGGGGATTCAGCCGCACGAGAGAACAAATGACCCCGTGTCAAGCTCAAGCCTAAAAATCCTTCCGCTTTGACCCGCAGCGAACTTCCCAGAGATTTTTTTAACTCCCCTTTAGTACAGTTGTAAAACCCCTACTCGATACACCAGTCACAGCAATCCTGGAAGGGTGCCCAACAATGCGTGGATGCGGTGCTTTTCCTCCTGCGCAGACGGTTAGCCACACATTTACATTTACTTCCTTAGCAACTCATCCCTCCTAAACCTGTGACGCCGTCAAACGCCTCACTCAATTCCATACACAGACCATTCACCACTCTACCCTCATTCATTTGGTTTGTCAACTCCTCAGAAGGTCATATTGGTGCGTAAAGCACGACCCTCTCCTCACAAAGCTACTCGACTGTTTCTAATTAGGTTTCACCAAATATTTGTCAAGGTTATCGCTACCAATCCACTTCGAAGGTTTAGACTCCATTAATGCCAGGAGCTCTGTCTTACAAATCCCAGGATTATGCCTACTACCTATTAGCATTCTTAACCAAGCTTATATTTAACGTTTATATTTAGATATTACTCACTCACGAGTAACATTAACGGACCAACCAGAGAAGGGCAGGACTCTGACTCAAAGACTCATTTTGATTCCGCAATTCAGCTTCAACTGGAGTATGTAATATCTGAATACAAATTGCCGCTACACCCATCATCTTCTAGTCGTATAAATAATAGCATTCTCAATCGTGTTTGTTTAGGGAAACGCTCCAATTTCCCCGTTGCATGATTTCGAAATTAACTTTGTTCTATTTCTGCATTTGCAATCTATCACACTGTCCATTTCAACCGTTATTCGCTTGCTCTTTCTCCAGAGTCGGTTCTGATTTGCATAGCCGAATATCAGGTTGACACTGACTAGGATTAGACCAATAAGAAAGAAGAGAAAATCTGCAGATTCTAAAAATCCAAAAAATGCTATAGCTAATCTGCGGGCCAGACAGCATCGATGGAAAAGAGTAAACAGTCGACACTTTAGCAGAGACCCTTCGGCAAAACTGGATTTGTTTTCTCCTTCAAGCCCTGCTCCATGAGCTGATGGCGTTCTCCAGCACTTTGTGTAGGATAAGACCAAAACAGTTCCCCTTTCGCTACAGCGTGTCTTTTGTTCTTGGGTTCACAACATCTCCACTCTCACCAACCCTCCCACCTCTGTTTCTCTGAGACCTAACATTCTGATACTGGAATTTAGTTCAAACGAGAAGAAAAAACAAGAAAATCTACATGTACAGACAGAGGCGATAAAGAGCGGAAGGAAAAGACAGCTTAGGATGGGAGCAGGAGTGACTTATACCGACGAAGATATGCTCCCAAGTTCACACAGCTTTGTCAGAATCGGGAAGAAGGGAAGACAGATCGCCTCAAGCTTCAGTTTCAGCATGGCTGGAGGTCAGATGCAGAGGGGAATTCTCTGGGATGCTGACGCCAGTGATGTTGTGGGGATTGTCTGTAAACAACAATTTTGTAACTCTATGGCAACACACGCAAATTGGTGGAGCAACTCATTAGACAAGGAGGAACTTTGGAAAAGAGCAAACTTTCAAAGTTTGACAACAGCAGGCTTCATGAGGACGCCGACTTCGTGTGTGTTGGTCTGTATTTTGAACATCAGTAGATTTTCTCATGATTTGTTTGTAACTCTGTTCACCATGTTGTTTCATTTACTTGTAACGCGTTGTAAGGTTTCACTGCTAATGTAATGACATCTTTGTACTGTTTGCTGCTGAGGTAACGGTTTCCGTAAAGCAGCAATGTTTGGTTTACGGCTGGAGATAACAAGATGCATTTTAGCCAATAAGAGATTGCCTCTCCGTCGTGTGATTCTGGAAGCAGTTGTTTTCGCGGGCTTTGGAGGGGGGGTGGGGGAGAGAGAGAGAGAGAGAGAGAGAGAGAGAGAGAGAGAGAGAGAGAGAGAGAGAGAGACAGAGAGAGAGAGAGAGAGAGAGAGAGAGAGAGAGAGAGAGAGAGAGAGAGAGAGAGAGAGAGAGAGAGAGAGAGAGAGAGAGGGAGAGAGAGAGAGAACACGAACGAACGAACGACCGGACGGGGTGGACACGGAGTGGGTGTCCGAAGGTCGGCGACGCTCAGAGGAGTCTGATGGTAGAAGAGGGACTACTGAACTGCGTATTCTTCAACTGTGCACAGGATGCTTATTATTAAATCTTACGCCATGGGGCCTTTTTCGTTTATATTTCGTTTCTCAACTGACCATACGTCAATGTAAGAATTATAAAGATTAATCGTGTAATCGCATAGCGTGTACTGTTTGTTATTTTGGGGTACTGATTTCTAACCAAGGACACATCGCGCAGCATTCACTCATACGAGATTTCATAAGTTTGGCCGGGCAGGCGGGTTATCACCCCTTATATTAAGCCTCTGGGGAAATCGATTGCTAACGATTCATGAGTTTCAAAATCGGACTCAGTGGGTAATTCACAGCATTCCTGAGTTACTCTCGGAATTTGTTCTGAAGCAGCGTGCAGTTTCACGTGTTGGAGAATCTGCAGCATTCTGGATGACTCTTCTGTGATGTAAATTGGATCCGTGACAGAATAATAAACAAAACGCATTGTAATCCGTTGTTAGAAGTAAAATACCACCTGTGTTGCCCACAACAATATAAAACTACCGGTCATGCTGAAGAGCAAAGTGATGGACTTTCGTCGGTTCTCCATCTCACGGTCCTTGGCCTTCTCTCCAGTCTTTTGTCCCCGGAGCCCTTTACGGGCTCGACTGGCCGCTAGAATACGCCTGACAGTCAGAATATTGAACAGCAAAATCAGAAAGAATGGGACACAAGGCGTTAAAATGAGGTGAGACATCGTAAATACCGCCGACGGGGGAGAATTTTTATAGTTCGGTGTAACAATGCAGTACCAGGGAACACCATTAATTATTACCAAAGGTTTCGATGTAAAGTACCATGGGACACATTCCAAACAGGCCAGCACACTCACTGTCCCGATAACCACAGCCACCGTTCTCTCGGTGCAATATATTGTTTTCAGCTTCTCACAGAGAATAGATTGGTATCACCTCCACTGCTGTACAAACACAGTATTTGCAAAAGCAGTGTAGCTGCTACGAGAGCAAAGACAAAGAAGCCCGAACATCGCATTATTGGACACAAACCGGTGGGCGAAATCTACCTGATCCATAGAGATACATCGAATTTGGCGGATTCGCTGAATTCCTGCAATGGTTTACTTTTCAATCTAAATATGAGAATCTCCGGTCGCTAATTTCGATTCCAATCCTAGAATGCCGAACTGGACATGTGGCGGTGGGAAACCAGCGACAGAAACAATCACTACATTGACATTCACCTTCAATTCCCTCCAAAGGCAGCAGACACCGCGCCTTACCAGAAATTCCAAGAGCTGAAATAAAGGGATAGTAAACTTTTCCTATTCGCAAGATGACTGGATTACCATTTCAGTGAAAAATGTCCCCCTCATATCCGTCCTAAATCTACTCACCTGACTCTTGAGGCTATGCCGCCAAATTTATATACCGGCTGGGTGGCCTCCAACCTAATGTCATGAAGATTGACTTCTCTAACTTCCGTTAATGCCCCTCCTCCCCTTCTTACACTATCCCTGACATATTTAGTTGTTTGTTTGTTTGTTTGTTTGTTTGTTTGTTTGTTTTTCTCTCACTCTGCCTGTTCTCCATCTCCCTCTGGTGCTCCCCCCTCCTCTTTTCTTTCTCCCGAAGCCTCCCGTCACAAGAACCTTTCCCTTCTCCAGCTCTGTAACACTTTCGCCAATCATTTTCCAGCTCTTAGATTCATCCCACCCCCTGTGGTCTTCTCTTATCATTTCGCATTTCCCCCTTCTCCCACTACTTTCAAATTTCTAAATATCTTTCCTTTCAGTTAGTCCTGACGAAGGGTCTCGGTCCGAAACGTCGACAGCGCTTCTCCCTATAGATCCTGCCTGGCCTGCTGTGTTCCACCAGCATTTTGTGTGCGTTTTTTGAATTTCCAGCATCTGCAGAGTTCCTCGTGTTTGCTGAATACATATAAATAATGTTTCATGGCTGTGGCCCTGTACTCACATGAATTGAGAAGAATGAGTGGAGATCTCATTGAAACGTACAGCATGATGAATGTCCCAGAGAGAATGAATGTGGAGTGATGTTTCCTATGGTGTGTCAGTCTAAGCGACGAAGCAGCCTCGGAGCGAGGGTGTTTTCCAATGAGATGAGGAAGAATTTCTGAATCTTTCGAATTCGTTTATAACGGGTGGTTGTGAAAGCCACGGTGTATTTAAGGCGGAGACTGATCAGTTATTCAGGGCGTGAAAATTTGCGGCGCGGTGGCGGAGTAATACAACGGAATGTGTTTGAGAGGGAAAGGGAGCAGCCACGATGAAACGACGGAGCAGCCTCAATGGGCTGTACGGCCTCCAGCTCCTGTATCTTACAGCCGGACAGTATGAAGAGTGAGAAATGAAGTTAAATGTGAGAGCGAGACAGATGAGATTTTATAATGCAACGCTGAGGATTACGGAATATGAAAAGAACAGAAATCATTTAGTGTAAACGAAAAAAAGGGAGAAATGCTGGCTGGGCAAATCAAGGCAGTGGAAGAATATTTGGGTACCCAGTGAGAGGAATGTTAGGTAATGGAAACATGAACCGAGTGAAACAGTGCGTATCAGGAGGCTGTGGCATGGAGGTATAGTGTGCATGTGGAAGGTGAATTGTAGCTGAAGGGAGCGAAGAAGCAATAAACGGGGGAGGTGATCGCCAGATATTGAAGAAGTCAATGTCATGGAGTTGCAGTGGAAACGGAGGCCTCACACTGGAAGTGTTTTAAGTCAAAGACAGAATGGCCGCTGTAAGCACTGGAAAGGAAATAAAACGATTCTCAGCCGAAAGCTCCACATGGCCTTTATAGAGTAAGCAGAGGTGCACCATAATGCGCTCATATATTCTTTCTTTTTATTTCATCGAGGTGGAGGAGGCCGTAACTATAACACAGCGCTTTTAAAATCAATTCCCAGACACGTGAAGACAATCATATAATAAAAATGATTGAGTACACTTTCCACTTCCATTGCTGCATTTATTAAAATCATTGCAGCTACTATACTGGTATGTTATTAATCTGCGGTAATGCAGAATGTCTAGAACACGCTGAGGCAGGTGATTAAATAAACAACACCAGCTTGATAAGACGTGTAGAATTGTGCAGGTTTGCTCATAGAAGCGGTAGGGTGCGTTAACCCCCGTTAGGTGTGTTCACATATTTTAGGAGACAAATGCACTAAATAAGTATACCGTAAATAGCGGAAGAGCATTGCTAAACAGAGGGATCTTGGGTTGCAGGTCTATAGCTCACTCAAACGTGGTGTGATGAGACTCTATGGCTTATTCTGCTCTATTGGTCAAGGTGTTGAGTGCAATAGTTAACAAATCATAGCACAGCTGTACAAATGTTTAATCTGCTGCACTTGGATTATCGTATGCACGTCTGATAGATAGCTTAATCATATGTAAGAGCATTGTCAAATGGGATGAAAAGTTTCATCATGATTCCACCTGGTTAGAAAATGTTAACCATGAAAATATCTTCGAGACATTTGGATTACCTTTTTTCCAGGAGAATCAGTGGCTGACAGGCGATCAGGTAGAATGATAGTGTAAACGCTAAAAAGTTGAAGTCTGTTATATAGTTTAGAAATGTGAAAGTTTAGGGATAATGGATTTACTGTGATTTTCTGTGGTTGGGGACATGAGTGAGCATGAACCAAAATGGGATGTTTAAGGCAGTTTATTTTTCTGACTCAATGTAGTTTGTGCCTCGTTCCCAGTTCTCGGATGTATGATAGATGCCGATAAAGTAGCAGTCGTGTAGCCGCAACTGAAAACAGACAGAACGTGGAATGAGAAAAAGGAGATGGATCCCGGGCATTCAGGTGCAGACTTTTTATGTTGGTGGCAACTTGAATGACCAGTTCGTTATTGCACTTCTACTTCTCTACGTGAATAAAAAAAAACTGAGGCGCAATGGTCAGTTTGTCAGACGGTCGAGACGCTGCAGTGTAACAAGATATAATTTTCCCAGGAGTTTTCCGGGCAAGCATGCCATGAATTGTCCATAACGGGGTTACTGGGTGTAAAGCCGTAGTTATAGTCAATGAATCAATATCATATTCATTGTTGAAGTGGAGATTAGGACCTATTTTCATAAGATGCGACCGACAAATTTGGCGAAATCCACCTTCAAACTGGCGGGACAGAAACTCTGACGGTCTTGCTGAATGAGCCAGTCTGAAGGAAATCGGATCAAATACGTGAGTAGTAGATTTGGAGCTGGTTACATTTGAAACTCTATGACATTTGCCAGAATTCCTCGGTATACTGCAATCTCTAGTCATCGGGGAATCGCAATTACTTCTCCTTAATTAACCACGGACTGTCACAGCAGTGATTTCATTGTGTTTTAGTATCTTACTGGGTATATCTATAGCTCGTTTTCACCAGGCAAACTGTATAAAACCAAAAGGCCTGTGAATGTGCTGACTCAGTGCGCATTTCCCAGGTATTACCTGCACCACACGGAGACACAGGATTGGCAGCGAAAATGCTGGACAGATACAAAGGCGTTGAGGGAATCTTGTACGTCATCATTGCCGTCATTGGAGTTCCCGGTAAACGAATAGAGCAATTTACCTTTTGTCGCTTCTTGTTTTAATAGATAATGACCCGTATTGATTTTCTTCATAACCCTCTGAATCGACTGTTTTTAGGAAAAATAGAACAATGCTAAAATCGTTATTACGCTAATTTGCTATTGTTTTAGATAATGGCGCTGAAACCAGCATGGCATGTATTAAGCTACCAACCGGTATATCTTTGGCATTTGGGAGGAAACAGGAACAGCCGCAGGAAACCCAAGCGGTCACTGCGAGAACGTCCAAACTCCTTACAAACTGCGCTGGAACGCTGATGGTTCTGTGGCAACGTTCCGCTACTGCACCACCGATAAATCCTATCCAAAAATGCCCTGCCCTTCTCAGAATGTCGGACAACGTGAATTAAAACCATTCTTTCCAGAAACTCGTGGATCTATTATAGTTAACGGGATTGCCCTTAGGCATCCCTTATGCAGAGTTGTACCAGCGCCAGGAAAAAGAACTCCTCAGGAAGGCGTGCCGGCTGGGTTTTACATTGTTACTTTTACAGTGTCTGAGCCCTTCATCCAAGTTCACTAGGCTGAATGTGAAGCCTATCGCAGTCAGATATAATTACATGTTCGTCAACAATTCAAACGAATGACCTCAACAAGCAGCCGTTTATTTAATCGATTGTGTTATTTTCCGATGCATCTCAATCTGGTATTGATGCATTCCCGCAGCCACTCTGCTGCTCGACACTAACTACCCCCACTTTGAGTTCAAGCCTACTCTGTGCCTCCAGCAGGTGAATTGCTAAAGCCGTAGCTATACTACCTAGATCATGGTAGTTCTGTGAAAAGAGCTCCATCAGGTACAGTAAGCGTAGTTACTAATGAAGCGTCCTTCAGTTTATTGTAGTAAATGACTACTCGTTTTCGTTCCGTCAATCATCTTCAACTTTGAAACAGTTAAGTTGCTACCATTAAATAGTTAAATATGCAGCCAAGCGCCGGATAAAAGAGTCCTAATATTCATAAGAAAACTGAACCTGCGTTCGGATCCAGAGTATGTGTTCAGTAATCCCTTTTCGTTTCTCTTTCTCCAGTGAATTTATTGGCAATTGCGGTCCTATCACGGGGAAAGTGCGGGCTCACCATCTGCACCTCTCGTTACCTGGTGGCCATGGCAGCAGCGGATCTATTGGTCATTGTCAGTGAGGTGATTCTCGCTCGGATTAAATATCATTACTTCCCATTGTGTTTTCTGCACATCACTGCTGTGTGTAGTGTTGTACTTGTACTGCGCCGGGCAGCATCCGACTGTTCCGTCTGGTTCACCGTCGCTTTCACCTTTGATCGATTTGTCCTCATTTGTTGCCAGAAAATTAAAACAAAATATTGCACAGGGAAAACTGCGGCAGTGGTTCTTACAACGACTGGCCTTCTTCTCTGTCTGAAAGACGTTCCGTTCTACTTCACACGGGAATCCGAAAAGATCATCGACGATGTGCCTTTCTTTTGTGGCCCGAGGGATAGTTATTACACTGACCCCTTGCGGGTGTTATTTGATTGGTTTGACATGGTTTTAACTCCGTTGTTCCCCTTCGCTCTAATTCTGTTGCTCAACGCTCTGACCGTCAGGCACACTATTTTGGTCAGTCTAGTGCATAAGGGGCTGAGAGGCCAGAAGATCGGAGAGAACCACCGGGACTTAGAGATGGAGAGCAGAAGGAGGTCCGTGGCGTTACTCTTCTCCCTGTCCGGCAGCTTCGTCCTCCTGTGGATGCCGTTTGTGGCGGAATTTACCTATTATCAGCTCTCAGGAACTGGAGCAGACCCGAGTGAATCGGAACTGGTCTTTCACTTTGTCGGGTATTTGTTAAGTAACCTCAGCTGCTGCACGAACACGTTTATTTACGCGGTGACTCAGTCCAAGTCCAGAGAGCAGGTGAAGAGCGTAGTGAAATATCCGGTCATATCACTGCTCCAACTCGTTAATAATATCGCGCCCTGATAGCAGTCAACCGGTACTGCAGCTTCCTTTTTCTTCAACACGACCGTCTCTTGACTTTGACCGCAAGGAGAGATTTCAATTCGACGGCTAAAGATCAGGATGGGCACAGACACGCAAATTGAATCAGTCGTTTTACCTCGTTGCGGAGAGCATAGGCTTGTTGTCAAGGCGAGAGTAGAGAATGCGTGGAAGTCTAAAGCTGAGGGCGCTGACGCCGAGACATGGATATATGCTGAAAGGGAGAGTAATCCCTTTCATTTCGGATTATCGCTTTTGACAAGTGAGCTCCAATCCTCTTGTATTTAATAGGCTCTTTGTCATAAGTTCGGCACTGGCGTGTTCTTCTTCCTCAAGGGTCGAAACTGAAACTTTACCCTTTCTGATTCAAATAAAAGCAGATTCTTGTTTAAATAAGACAATTATGTTTGCGGATTATCCATCTTATTTTTATGTTGCCCAGTAAATTGCAGGAAGGGGACAGTGTTCGATGTCATGGAAACGAAACTGCAGTACCGGATAGTCCATCGGAGAATGCGCTCAGAATCCAAAAGAACAGTAAAGGAGTAACTGACAGAGTTCTACTTTGGGCTTGGTAGAAAGAGGAAAGGGAATATCATTTATTAGCATAATCCTGACTGAACAAAACTGATAAAATATTCCAGTAACACACACAAAATGCTGGTGGAACACAACAGGCCAGGCAGCATCTATAGGGAGAAGAGCTGTCGAAGTTTCGGGCCGAGACCCTTCGTCAGGACAAACTGAAAGGAAAGATAGTAAGAGTTTTGAAAGTAAGAGGGGGAGTGGAAGATGTGAAATGATAGGAGAAGACCGGAGGGGGTGGGGTGAAGCTGAGAGCCAGGAAGGTGATTGGCAAAAGGGATACAGAGCTGGAGAAGGGAAAGGATCATGGGACGGGAGGCTTAGGGAGAAAGAAAGGGGAGGGGTGTGCACCAGAGGGAGATGGAGAACAGGCAGAATGATGGGCAGAGAGAGAAAGAAAAAAAAGGAAGGGGAAGAACACTAAATATATCAGGGATGGGGTAAGAAGGGGAGGAGGGGCATTAACGGAAGTTCGAGAAGTCAATGTTCATGCCATCAGGTTGGAGGCTATCCAGCCGGTGTATAAGGTGTTGTTCCTCCAACCTGAGTGTGTCTTCCTCTTGACAGTAGAGGAGGCCATGGATAGACATATCAGAATGGGAATGGGACGTGGAATTAAAATGTGTGGCCACTGGAAGTTCCTGCTATCTCTGGCAAACCGAGCGTCGGTGTTCAGCGAAACGGTCACCCAGCCTGCGTCGGTTCTCACCAATATATAAAAGGCCACACCGGGAGCACCGGACGCAGTATACCACACCAGCCGACTCACAGGTGAAGTGTCGCCTCACCTGGAAGGACTTTCTGGGGCCCTGAATGGTGGTGAGGGAGGAAGTGTAAGGGCAGGAGTAGCACTTGTTCCACTTGCAAGGATAAGTGCCAGGAGGGAGATCGGTGGGAAGGGACGGGGCGGGGGGAGGATGAATGGATAAGGGAGTCGCGTAGGGAGAGATCACTGAGGAAAGCAGAAAGTGTGGGGAGGCAAAGATGTGCTTGGTAGTGGGATCCCGTTGGAGGTGGCGGAAGTTACGGAGAATAATACGTTGGATCCAGAGGCTGTTGGGGTGGTACGTGAGGACAAGCGGAACCCTATCCCGAGTGGGGTGGTGGGCGGATGGGGTGATGGCAGATGTGCGGGAAATGGGAGAGATGCTTTTGAGAGCAGAGAGGGAGATACATGTACTTTATCAATAAGTTTGCATTGAACTCTGTAGTCTCTCTATTCTCTTCGATGTCATAATTACTTCTGTTGATTCATGTCATGACCGCAGCTGCCTTTCCTGCATTTTTTCTTCCAAGGAAACGTACACAGCTCAGAACAATCCGGACGGTTTAACGTAATTTAACAGGGGACTGGGAACTGGAATGAATATTCTGAGGTTGACGTAGTTGGTTTACAAGCAGAGGATGTCTGTACTGAGACTAGCAAGAGCTGCTGAAAGGGCAACATGAACTTTCGCTGAAATGTTTACGTTTGGTTGATATAACACTAACCTAGGATATTGGGAGCATTCTGAATTTCATACGCTGACAGACTGACTCTGTCAGTATATGGCCCTACAAATCATTGACATATTATAGGACCTAGCTGATTTTTTGAGAACGGAATCTTTTAATCGTATTTTCCACTCGTTAGGATTAGTTTGCACGTCAAAACCAAACCGGATTTGTTTAGTTGTTTCATCCGTTTCATATCAGCTTCCTTAATCGTGACAACTAATTACTGTATCCACTCCTCCATGATAATACCATCATACGCAGTCTCTGATAAATGTAGCTAACCACAAACTCCAAGCAATCATTTATTTCCGCGTCGTCAACTTAAAAATTCCCACAGAAGATGCTTCGCTGGTCCAGGTTTTCAGCAGGACAAACGGCAAGACAGTGCATCAAGTGATCCAGTGCAATGTCTTTAATCTTGCGTTCATCTGTTCAACATTCCACTGTATTGGGCTTGATAGCAGATGCGGATACGGAGTTTTTTCTGCAATAGTTGATTCAGACATTACATAACGTTTCCTGTGAAGTGAAGACGTTCGTCGGATTCTCCAACCTTTGGCAAATCCCAACGGGTAAAACCTCCCGCTGACAAAGTATTGGCTGTTATATGAACAGTGTTATTCATAGCTGGAAAAGCCTGTATCTGCTCGGTGAAAGTTTGCACTATCACGGATATATCCTCGTACTCGAAGGGGGTGGAAGCAAACGTTAACACAAAATCCATTTGCAAATTAAGCCATATCCCTCTACAAGGCGCCTATGTCTTAAAACTGCATTTTAACCAATTGATCTGGGTTGAAGTGAGCACTGAACAAGCAATTCTGACAATAATATTGTCATATCCTGACCGGTTTGGCGAACAACACAGATTCTTCAACCTTTCCAGAGTTCCATGTACTCAGTGATGCCTGAAGTACAGTGGTACCAAATATATCATCTATTTCCTTCCACTTTCTGGCAACACAATTACAATTAGCAACTATATTTCTATTCTGCATTTGTATTGCCGAATGTTTCCCATATTCTTCAGAATTTTCTCCGGTCTACAGCTTTTCTCTCTCGTAATCCTGCTGCAGTACCTTAACGAAATGTATTAATATAAAGTTTCCCGGTTTCTGCGAGGCGGATGAGGATGCAATTCATCTCCACGCCTTGCTTCTAGTATAGACAGCTCACCCGCCTTCCTGTTCCCTCCCAGGGATGTTTTTCATGTAAACCTTCTCCATTTCGTTGACTCCATAAGTGCTTCATTTCGCCTCTTCAAGTATGTACTTCAAAAGGCTGCTGATGGAGAGGGTTTACTTTCTCATGAAACGTAAGATCTGGCTTCCCAAAATGGGAAATATTCAATCAAACTATTTGAGACACACGTGCTATCTGAGTGCACTGCCGTTCATGAAGGATATGTATCTAGATGGCGAATAACAGCTACTAACACCACAAGTTCTGACACTTGTGCACACGTTGATATAGGTATAATGATCGCAACACTTTTCTCTCTCTACCCCGTTTCTAGATGGATAACATATTTCGTAGAGCACACACCGTCCTGAACGGATGACGATCCATCAATAAATATCGTTTAATAGAAAGTTTCCATTCACATGACCTTATTGCCCTTTCCTGTTTTTAACATGGGAATGAATGATCCTATCCTTTGTTGTACGACTGGCACTGGACAAACATGAGTTTCGGCCCAATAACCGAAATTGTTAGCGAGCATGACAACACCGTTTACTCTTTTAACTGTGATATTACAGCCCTGAAAAAGCAATTTCAATCCGACTGCTGCAATCTGACCGAGAGTAGCATCCTTGATACGCCAATGTGTTATGAATGATGAACAGACCTGATGGACAATGGGGGACAGAGTTGACCATCCCCTCCTGAGAACCACAAACTATTACTGTTGTTATGCTGACCATGAGAAAGAGAGACGAAACACAGGCAAGAACATCTGCAACAGATAAGAGAGAGGGGAAAATTGCTGATTAACTGCATTGTGACTCCTTTTGAACTATTTACTGTTTCGCTGCAAGAACAATAGTTTGCTCAATAACATTCCTCAGTGCACTGCAGGAGTGGCCTGATTTGATAGACACAGTCATTCAGAATTGATGGATAGCTGAGACCCCATTAGTAGGGATAAAATACAAGCCTAGAGAGACACCCTCCAGACACACCAGTGGACCCTGACTGAGGGTTGTGAACCTACAAGGAATGGTGGGGGAGGTCGGTCAGTAAGGCTATCAGTGTAAAAGCAGGGCCGGTGGGGACTTGTGTGTGTGTCTACTCATGCCAGAGTGACGAGTCCACCACAGAAGAATGGTCTAGCAGAAGGACGGAGGGGTCATAACTGAATGACCACAGCGATACAACGGATTAAGAAAGCAAAGGAAGGTTTGGCTGCTGTCGCTGTTACATCTCGCTCGCTCGCTCTCTCTCTCTCTCTCTCTCTCTCTCTCTCTCTCTCTCTCTCTCTCTCTCTCTCTCTCTCTCTCTCTCTCTCTCTCTCTCTCTCTCTCTCTCTCTCTCTCTCTCTCTCTCCAACGATTACAATACAACAACCATAACTACATCAACATTCATGAACTGAACTGAACTCTATACTTTTCTATGACAATTCGTTTACCTCTAGACATCGATAGAGCTTGTTTATTATGGATTATTATTATCCCTACTCTTTTAGGTTTATTACTGCTAACTTGTTTTATATGTATATTTGCATTATTGATATGGTTTTGCTTATTTTTATTAATAAACACCTTTAGTTTGGTACCACCAGACTCCAACGGATTCTTCTTTCTCTTTTGGTTAGACACCCAGTTACGGGGTACGTAACAAATTTGAAATGGTGTAAGCACGTTTAAAATGACAATTGGATTAAGATCTACAATAAAAGCAGAAACGATCAACAACCAGAAACATCGCTAACGACGTTCAGATGTTGCATAACTTGTTCTACCGGATTAACCACTCGATATTCAAATGCAAATGGACCTAGTTGGAAGTGTCACTCTTGGAGTAAGAAAGCTGATACCGTTTTACCGGTGCCAGCGACCTCGAAAGAGAATGGCTCGTAGGGGAATGGTTCTAAATGTAAAGTGTTCCTGCAACATTAGTTTTAAGAACTAATACAGCACTTGTTGTCTCAATTCTATTCTGATGGAACAATTTTCTGCACGACTCCCATGGTGTCCCATGGTAACTTCACGACTCCCATGGTAAGCATTGGTGTCGAAGCCATTCTCTGCAATAGCTCGTCAATCAGCGAAAAATCTCAATCCAATCACATCAGTAGCGAAAGGTAGTTTTGCCATACTGTTTATCGTGCCCCCTGAGACCACTCCCCAGTAACCAAATGGGCTTCATGGTTTGAGACCCTTCGGGTAAATTTGCAATCAGGTATACTTAAACTGTTGAAGTAGTTTTTCGAGTACTATAAATCTGCTGTCCAGTTTCTGTTTGTAAAAGAATGTATTCTATATGCAACACACACACAATGCTGAAGGCACTCGGCATGTGGAGCACATGTGGAGATTGGATCATAGGGAAAGTGAAGAAGAAAGGGGGCAGGAGGAGGTGAGTGGTAGATGAGAAGAGTTAAGCAGCGAGAGAGGCGAGCAGAAGAAGAGGGGAGAGGGAGGGTTTATTTTATATCTGAGAAGATTTATTTCTTTTACTTTAGGCATTCCTGGAAGTGACCACAGTGGAGTAGCCAATAATGAACACAAGAAATTCTGCAGATGCTGAACATCAAAGCAAACCACACAAGGTGTGCGATGAATACAGCAGGTCAGGCAGATCTATGGAAATTAATACACAGTTAACCTTTCTGGCACAATCCCTTCATTAAGGGCGTGTCCACCATAGTGTGATTGATCTAGGGCGCTTTCACTCGGAATCGATGGAGTAATATCCTGGATCTAACGATCTCTTACAAACGCACAAGGCACACAAACACACGTGATGAGGAACAATAATACTTTTTTTATGCCGCTATCAATCCACCGCTCTGTCCATAGTTAGGTCTGGAAAGGGTCTAATTATATGAAATCCAGACATCCTTGACTGTTATATTTGTAAATAAGTGATGCACCGAGGTCGGTAACTAAAACGAATTTGATATGTTAAGGAGAAGAAATACAATTCTAATAATACGAGAATTGGTGATGCGGTGTTGGCATTTGAAAAAAGGAAAACCAGTTACTGCAAGGACACTGCTGCAAGTTAACCAAATGAAATGGCGAGTTTGACCGCTTTTGGAGCTGCTAATTTGATCTCAGAAATGACAAAAATCTGCCAGGTTGGAAATCTAACTGAGCTGGCGTCATCTGTTTGCTTCCATTTTTAGATTTCTGTGGTAGTCGATGTGAACCATTGTCCCTGTGGAGTTCATAAAAGATATAAATTACATCGACTGAAGTAGTCAATCAAAGAGACCGCCTACAACTTAAAGTGACCCATAATGATGCTTGAAACTTATTACAGTGTCGAGAAAATACTTTATGTTATCATTGCGTCGATTGGCGTCCCAGGTAAGCGAATGCAAGAACACAGGAATTCCGTGAGTGAGCCGTCTTTGTGTAGCTTATTGTGAATTTTATTTGCTTTGTGAAATGAGAGGTTAGTAAATCGGGGACCAGCATCTAAAGCTATGTAAGGTGATATCACTTCGTTCATTCACACAGTGTGCATTCCGTAGTTTCCATATTACTTTCATCCACAGGAGTCAAACCTGCCCATGGAACGTACGGTAACCTTGGTTCCGTAAGCAGACCCTTCCATGACAGGTTCTGCACAGGTGAACAAGAACTCAGGGAAGGTAGCTCACTGGACTGCCTTACTAACTCGGATTGTATTAAGAAGTTCACTTACAACAGAGGTTTCCAACTTTTTATTACATTGACCTTTACCACTAACTGAGAGCTACGTGAACCACAGACTGTGAGCCTCTGACCACGGGACAAATAACAGAGAGGCCATGTTACTGGAATATAACAACTGAAATGTGCCGAGTGCGACAGTAGTCCTGTAATGAAACCATTTTCTTCTGAAGCACAGACTGGCTTTGTCTTCCAAATAAACGTCTTCTCGCTCTCCTTGGAAGTCCAGTTGCGTCCTTTACATTCTCGGTGCGGTGTAACCTGTAAATCGGGTTTGTCCAGGCATTACCAGAAAGTTTACAAAAATAAAGTATCCTCTTGCTGATTTTAGTTGATCTAGTTGATTTTATTCCCCAAATTCTATCGAATCTTTCTCCATTCACCTTCCCCCGAATTCTTCGAATGGTTGTTATCTAGAGACGCGTTTACTCATCTCAAAGCTGTATTCACTCACGCGCTTTGCCTCCAAGAGTATATGTTGTATTCCATAATGTCTCTCTCATCTGTTTCTCCAGTGAATTTATTGGCGATTACAATACTGTCCCAGGGGAAGTGCGGTCTGTCCACTTGCACCAATCGCTACTTGGTGGCCATGGCAACGGCAGATCTGATGGTCATTATCATTGAGGTAATTTTGTATCGGATCAGCGTTCAGTATTTCCCAGTTTCTGTCCTGAACATTACTCCCGTGGAGAGTATTAGAGTTGTCCTGTCTCGTATAGCCCTCGACTGTTCTGTCTGGTTCACAGTCGCATTTACATTTGATCGTTTCGTCGCCATTTGCTGCCACAAGCTGAAGGCAAAGTATTGCACCGGGAAAACCGCGGCCACAGTTCTGACAGCAACTGGCGTGCTATTCTGCATGAAAAACGTTCCCTTCTACTTTGCACTTGAACCGCGAGAAGTCATTAACAATGTACCGTGGTTCTTAGAAATAAAAATAAGTTACTACACGGATCCGGGGTGGAAGGGATTTGACTGGTTTGATACGGTACTAACTCCATTGCTGCCTTTCGCTGTAATTCTGATGCTCAACGCTCTGACAGTCAGACACATTTTAGTGGCCAGTCGGGTCCGTAAGGGGCTGAAGGGTCAGAGCAAAGGGGAGAGTCGCAGTGACCCTGAGATGGAGAGCAGGAGGAGATCAGTGGTTTTACTTTTCACACTGTCTGGCAGCTTCATCCTCCTGTGGCTGACAACTGTTACACAGTTCCTCTATTATCAGATAACAGGAACAGGAGGCGATTGGAATGATTCTGAATATATATTTTATAAAGTCGGATTTTTGCTGAGTACTTTAAGCTGCTGCACCAACACATTTATTTACGTGGCGACTCAGTCCAAATTCAGGGAGCAAGTGAAAAACCACATCACCTCAGTATCTGTGTTCATTAAGAAAACCAGCTGGTGAGCGGAGTCCAGCTGCCGCCGCAGTTTAGTGTTTAGCCTCCAGTTCCCGAAATCCGTTCTGCAATCGACCAGACTCCGCCTTTAGATATGCAACCTACCCACAATGACCGCTGTTAATGCCTTTCCGTTGTCAAGGCGCAGAGAAGGTTTTACTGATTCACAGATGCCAACGTTCTCGGCTTTATACAAATCAATCACTGCTACCGATCTACCAAGATAACTCAACAGTCGAAGCAAAACTGCCGTAGATTCAAGGTAACAGTCGTTAGGTTTATCATTTTAATTCTGGATAACTGATAGACCGATATGGTTCAACCACCTGATATTTATCAAGTTGGATGCGACATTGCCGACCGATGATTGAGGTACAGTTTTGCTATAGCATATCTGTGTCCTCAGAGACTGGAGAGATGCGACAGTATCCAAGCATGATAGTAAACAGAAAGTGCACTGCAGATGTTGGGGTCAAAACAACACGTACAACAAGCTGGAGGAACTCAGTAGGTCGGGCAGCATCCGTGGAAACATTCACTGCTCGCTTCCACGTTCCTCCAGCATATTGTACGTGTTGCTGTAAACATGACAGCTTTGAATGTAAAAGGAGATACTGAATGTTGACCCACGTCGACGGGAAAGCATATCCGTAGGTAGATTGGGGACCACTTAAAAGGAAGTTTCAGTTGTTTCAGGGCATCGCCAATTACGGTCTCCACATATTAGTTAAGAAAACTCGCTGCAACGCTCCTGCTCGAGCTTATGCATATCCTGCATTATTTCATCAAGACCACATTCTAATGTTTCCACAGTCCTGAAACCGAAGGCTTACCTACTCAGCCCTTCCTCAAATGGAAGGTTCAATGTCCCAGCCAAGAATCTGATGTAAGTAATCAGATCCAACCCATCTGCAGCGAGTAACAGGGGTTAGTGCAGATTTGATCTCAACTAGTTGATGTTAATTTCATAGGATATGTTTTCCCCTTAAATCACATATCCAAATAAGCATTAGCACGCAAATGTCGCTTTGTAATTATCCGCTACATTTTTACGTTACTAAAATAACACATCTAAATTACCTAGAATCTCTAAAATTACAGCGATATTCCGTCATTCAATAATATCTCACCACATTCAGACACCATCTACAAGGTGTGTTCCCCGTAACACTACGGATTAAATAAACCAATTTAATTTCATGCTCTCTGCGAAAATAATCGAATTGCTGCAACTGAGCCTCTCAACCGAACTATTACCACAGATTTGAGTAGCTGGTGCAGATCCGCCCGGCCCTGTGATGGTTCCCGGCGGTGGCCAATCGCCATCTGATCTAGGTTCGGTAATTCATTGTACAGCTCTGAAATTACTCAAAGTTTGTACTTCATTGTCCCTGAATGTACATTATTGGAACTCAGTTGACCTCAGGGCAGCAAATTAAATTAAGAATTCTATTGTTCTTTTAGTACCAATATTCAGTCAGAGCACTTCTCCAAACTCCAGACACCGAAATGGGGGATTTGCTGAGCGATTGATCCCCCTTCACCAGGCTCCTGGCATTGCGGTATTTATTGCGATCGAACCACCTCATCCTTTTCCAGTCATTTCGAAATATCTTTCGATCTCAGTGTATCTGGCCTGTCTAGTCCACCTGTTGCAGGTGTTCCCATCGACTCTAGTCGAAGGCCGCAAGTAATGACTTGCAATTAATTTTTCTTTTCATGTTCTGAATCAAAGCAGGAGGCTCAGTTCAGGTTACTCGGGTAAGAGACATACTGCTGTTTTCCATCTCACCAAAGCTAAACCTCCTCTGCCCCACCACTTCACTCGATATATTGGAAACCGCAACATTTGAATGAAGCAAACGCCAAAATTAAAAATCCTTCCATTAATGCTCCCTTGAAGTAGCATTGTAATTGACATTACTCACTTATTTTAGGAATGTTCTGCTATTGACAGGCATCATATATAGATAGCAATTATCAGATAAAAGATCACAACGTTTTGACCATTTCGCTTAAGAATTATGTTGTAGAAACCTAATATTTTCCATTTTGATAAACGGAAGCCAAACGTACTCTTGTAGATTCTTGTCATTTTAGAGCATAACTCGGTGGGCTGGTGAGTGAAATCCAAACTGATTCTTGTTGTTTCCTCACATTATGAACATTGTATGGTGAGCACGTTCGGTTTTCACTCTGTTAAGAAATATGCTGCAATATATAGTGGTCCCAACACCTTCCTGGAATTTGCAGGGAAGAGTTTGTCAGGCGAATTCACGATGTGGCAACGTGTGGTGGTAGTACCTATCCATTTCCTGAATTGTTCATCTGAAATCCATTCAGGAAATCTGTGAATCTCCAATTCGATCTTGTAATTTCTAAAGCAGAATGTAACCGTGAGGTTGTCAATTGTAGAAACAACATTCTTCGTGGTTTGAGTAGTTTCATTGTTAACTCTGTTAATAATTCGGATTGTTATATTCCCCAACGGTTGTAAAATATGCCGCAATTCCGATACGATAATCGCTTGTGGCTACAATGTATCCCAATCTGATAAGTTCAACAGAGCCTTCTGCAAGAGTTCTTCTCTTGCATGCTTTAAATTCGCGATGGATATCGTGTTCAATTAATAAATGTCGTAAAATTTCTGGAGGCGTGCATCGATATACCAACTAGTAATTTGGAGTTTATCTCCCGGAAGTAAAGTAACCAGCTCTTCTATTTCTGCTTATTGAAGCTCTCCCTTTTGAAGATGTATGAATCTCAGAACAATACAAGAGTTTTGTAAGATTAGGCATTGCAATCCTTGTGGTTTCAGTGGTCGCGACCCTTCCATGTGATAACTTACGTATGGAACATCCCGGGGCTCCTGAAAAATTGTGATTGAGTTGCCAGGCGTAGATGGTATCCTTTCTGATCTATGACCAGATAATAGTTCCTTTACATTTCCTTGAAATTGTACTTGAGTTATAACCCTTTATTGTCTGAAGCAGATCCAAAAATGAATTCCCAGTACTATCCATCTTTTTTTTCCACATATCAATGTTATTCGGCCATGGTTATCAACAGACATCGGTCCTATTTATTTACTAAACCTCTTTTTCATAAATCCGTAATGCCATTCTAGCTTTCTCATCTACCTAGTGTACTAACATCATGGCGTCCGGTTGAATCTAAATGTATGTTTGTCCCGTGAAAGTTGTGACTATTTCAATCACAGCCATTCGGATGTTCATTCTTTGCATCTGTCCAAGCGAATGTTTAATTAACCAGTAATACACTATATTGTATAACTTGTGACTATCTGCAGAGTTTGCTCTCTATTCGGCAAACATTATTATTCCGAAATTAATCGATTTGGAATACCTGGTAATAACAAAAACAAACAAAAAAAAAACACGAGAGCATGTTCTGCCTTTTCCAATTAATATAAACATGGAGTCTTAGAGAGGTATAAGACTTTTTACCCATCTAGCATGTGCTAAACTATGAAAGCTGCCGACTCCCATCCATCCGCATCGGGAACATGGCCATCCATAACTCTCCCATACATGTACCTCTACAAATATCATGAACGCTGCAATAGATTTAGCAAGCCAGCCCCACTAGTGCTGGAAGCTGGTTCCACACGCTCACATCCCTCTGACTTAAGAAGTTTCCCCTTATGTTCCCCTTAAACCTTCACCTTTCACTCTAACAACATGACGTCTGGCTGCGGTCCCACCCAAGCACAGACGCAAAATCCTGCTTACATTTGCGATATCGGTGCGTCTTGTCATTTTGTGTAACACTGTTTCTTCCTCTGAATTCAATTCTTCCATCTTCTCCTTTATTTTCATAAGAGCTGATGATGAATGCAATAACCATTTGCTCTCTCTTCCATTTTTACTGCCTTGGCTGGCGCCATTGCAATGATTGCCATGCCTTAACACTATCTTATTAAAGCGGATTATGAAGAGAAATATCTTCGGCATTCGGGTGCGAACTGGATGTAGTTGCCCGGAAAATGATGGGGGCAACTTCTCTTTCATTCTCATCACACATACATTGCAGGAAATTAAATATGACAACATCACAATTTCCTCCCAAAGCATCCTATTGACAATTTGACGTGGGTCTCTGTTGTGATGGAAATTAGAAAGATTCTTTGGGTCTCATAGACAAGGGCCCTGGACACACAGTTTTAATAATAAGGAGTTTATTTACAAGGGGAGCAAAAGCGTAGAAACAACACAAGCGGCTACAATATTCATACAAACGCGCTTAGAAGAGACGAGTATTGCAAAAGTCGGGTCGGCAGTACAATACATGGGTACACATACAAGCAAGGGAAAAATAACTACAATACCAGCCCGTTGGCTATGGGCAGGCACGGTTCTTTGCTAAAGGGACAACAATAAACAATCCCACAACGCTATCGATTGCACACCTTACCACGTGACTCCAGCGCCGTTCTGCAGTCTTCAGCCTGGAGTGAAGCAAGGTGGTCCCTGGAGGATGGCAAAAAAAGAGCGAGCCAAACACATATAGCAAACTTTATAGGTCAGGGGGCTGGATGGTCCAACCCAGGTGAATCTCCTGGGGGGGCAACGGCTTGGTCCTAGACAGGATAATCCAATTAAGGTGGCCAATGATTAAGTGTGCATTGATTAGTTGGAAGGGGCGAAATGTAGACTGGCATGTGGTGACTTCCGACCAGGTGAGGGCAGTGCTGTCAGGTGACTAGCACGGCTCTCTGGATATACTCCACACGTCGGAAAACGCACCACAGAGCCAGGACACATAAGGGAGAGAGCAAACAACATCAACATATACCAGAAGTAACCATTTCTAAGCAGCTAAATAAAGACAGACGAACTCCAAATAATTTGGCATGCACAACATAGTATAAATTAGCGATAATGACAAGAATGAGTGCGATGGACCAGTGAATTACAGTTGTCAACCACCCCCGGATCCTAAACGGCCACCAATTGCCCCATGAGGTGTTGTGCTGGAGGAGCTGGTCCTTCGATTTTTGAATTTTAGCCACCGAGTCTCGAACGTGAGCAGCAAAAGTAGGATAACTATCAGGGTAGGGACTCGAGTGGAGGTCAAATTGTATGGAGGGAAATACCAGTTCCTGAAGCACCCACCGCATCGGGGATCAAGGGAAGAGACGTTGTGTAGTGGGGAGGTGATGGTGGGGGAATGCCAGCAGCCGCCCCCCCCCCCAAACAGATATACCAAAATCAGCAGGAGCAAACAGTCTGTGTAAACAGTTCATCTCGATGTCATCCAGCGGGATCGGTGTGAGTGGCAGCGCACCATCGGCGTGTGCTGCTGTTCGCAAGCACATCTAGCAGTCCGATCTGTTGGTGTTGCTGGCAAACACGCAAGCGACACTGAGGAAGGTGTTGGCAGCTCTCACGAAGCCGATCGCAGCGACTAGGATGGATGACTGAAGTAGCCTCATTGTCCTATTGAGGGAGGGGTGGTTTGCGGGGTGGGGTGAGGAGAAATCTCATTCCCGTCTGGTTAAATGCCGGGTATGTATACAGGACAAATCGGATTTACCCGGATTGGCGAACCAGCCGGTGTCCCCTTGACTGCGCGCGATAATTTCTCCCTTCCTGGAAGGATCCTATGGCTGTCTTATCCATACTCTACCCGAGTCCTCGGTCTCGGGAGGTTCGGTGGTTTCCCAGTCGGGAGATGGAGAGTTTGCCAGATGGCGGGACAGTGGGGACCCGCTTGGCAAGTGGGCCGTGTGATTAATTGGTGCGAGAGTGTGTCAGAGTGCGAATTTTTTTCCTTGAGCAGGCCGTTCATTCTTTCAGTTAAACGCGATGCCTGGGGTGGTGCGGGTATGTGGATCAGCCATGAGATCTGCGCATCAGCAGCTCAGGTCTCAGCTTTGTCCCCAGCGAAGTGTGAACCCTGATCGGATTGTACCTCCCATGGGACACTAAAGATAGAGGAGAGGTACTGTAATCCATTGATGGTGCTATTCTGGGCGGCCCTCTCACGGGGCACCGCCAACAGGACACTTGAGTAAGTGTCCACCATCGTCAGGGAGTACTGATTTTTATTCTGCCGTGGGAGCGGTTGAATATAGTCGATTTGCCATACCCGACCCGCTCCAGTGCCGCGACGTACATGGCCAGGTGGCCCTGTCGGCCAGCCCCGTGGCTTGACCTGCTGGCAGATGGGTCAGTTAGCTACCGAGGTTTTGCATTGGTCGAGTATCAAGGCGACACCGAATTGTTCAGCCGAGCGCCGCGTGCCATCTGCCCCTAAGTGGCCACATTTGCGGTGTGCCCAAGCATCTAGTGCACCGGGGTCTGCGTCAGGGGTGGAAGTGTTAGCAGATGATATTTGGGCAGCTTGGTCCACAGCAGCGTTAAATGTTGCCTCTTCGTTATCTTTTCGGGTATGGGCATCCACATGGTGGACAGAAATTTTTCTGTGGGTAGCCTGACCCCAAATGAAAGCCAGTTGTGCTGTCCCCAGAGGGACGCCCGTGTATTTCGCACATCATGTTTTGACACCGGGCCATCCACACAACAATGCCATTAGCTACTTCCCAGGAGTAAGTATAGATGTCCGGTGGTGTTATGGAGGGTGAGGGCTACTGCTGCACGCTCGGCAAGTTGACTGGAACCCCCCTCCCTCGATGGTCAAAATTTGAACGTGGCGGAATGAAGTGCTGCCGCTTTCCGCAATGGTTTTCCCCCTTTCCAGCGGCTGGAGTCGTCTGTGAACCAGGCATGCAGTTTGTTGTCGTGGTCGAGGGAATAGAAGGGTTGACCCCAAAACACTGGGGAAGGTTGTACCTTGGGATGTCCGGGACAAGGTCCTGGGACTGGTGGAAAGTCATAACTTCTTCGTGGAGGCGGCTGACCCCTTCAGGACGGGGTTCAGCCCGGTCCGCAATGTACAACTTCCACTTGACAATGGAGGACCTCTGGGAACAGCCCTCTTTGTGGGTGGAGTTAGGGGACTTGACCCATCGCATTATGGAGAGATGTGAAGGACGACAGGGTCGGTGGAGCCCTGTGCTCTGTGGCGAGGAGCACCAGGTAACAGGCTAGTAGCTGGCGCTCGAAGGGGCTGTAGAGCGCTGCCGCTGCAGATAGGGAGTTAGCCCAGAAACCGAGGGGGACTCTGCCCCCGTAGGTCTTCTGCTAGAGGCTCCACTCGGCGACCGTCTCGCTGGCTGAAACCTGTAACTCAAAAGGCAGATCTGCCTGGCACAACAAAGTGGCACTGGTTGTTCCACAGCCTGATTATCTGTTTCAAAAGCAGCTTGTTGCTCTGGTCCCCATAAAAATATGGATTTTTTTTCCTGGAGATCCTATAGAGTGACCGAACAAGCATGGTCAAATGGGGTATATGCTGTCTGCAATAGCAGGGGATCCCCACAAATCTCTGTGTGGCAGTTTTATTAGCGGGGACAGCTAAATTATATATATATGTATATATATATGTATATATATATATATATATATATATATACATATATATATATATATATATATATATATATATATATATATGTGTGTATATATATTAGCAGCATCAGTGATGTTTCTGTGGCCAGAGTCCCATTGTATTCCCAGAAAGAGCACATTTTGGCTGGGGCCCTGTACATTGCCCAGCCCCTTCCCCTGAGGGATTCAATTAGCACGTGAAGGGCGTCCGAGACAATGGTCTCAGACTGACCTTGGAGGAGGATATCGTCAGTATAATGGGAGATTGACTCCTCGGGGGAAGCGGGATGTGGTGAAAATCGCGGGAGATAAGGCCATGGCAGATAGTGGGGCTGTGGACATAACCTTGGGGTAGGCGACAAAAAGTGAATTGTCTGCGATCCCAAGTAAATGGAAATTGCTATCCTGCTGCAGTGGGACATAGAAGAATGTATTAGCGAGGTCACCGACCGCATACCAGGGTTTGTGTGGACGTCCTGAGATGTCCTCAATGAGGGTGACAATGTCGGGTACAGCAGTGGCGGGGGGGGGGGGGGGTGGGGGGGGCAGCCTTGCTTAAGTGCCTGTAATCAACGGTCATCTGCCAGGAGCAGTTCTTTTTACGGACAAGCCAAACGGGGCTGTTGAAAGGGGAGGCTGTGGGTCTAATAACTCCCTCCCGCAGTAGGGCATGAATGGTGTTCGTGATTTCTTGGTGTTACCCTGGTACTCTGTACTGACGGTTGCAGATGACTTTGCAGGGAGGGGGACAGCAATGGGGTCGCACTTAGCCGCCCCAACGACAACAGTGGCTCGCACGATGCCGTCGGTGAACTTGCCCTTGTTTGATTGAAGGGACTGTCCCTTTAAAACATTGATCCCGAGGATACATTCCGAGGAAGAGGAGACAAGGACTTGTACAGTTCGGGGGCGGGAGAGGGGATGGTTGCCTACGGCTAGACGAAGTGCGACCTCCCGGGCGGGCAAAAGGGAGCCCCTCAAACCCTCTATTTGGATGACGGTACATCTCCATGCGGCGGGATTGCCTGGGATGATGGTGTGTTGGGCACTTGTATCGACAAGTGCCATCCACATCTGCGTGTTCCCCTTTCCGCAATATAGTGCGACAGGTATATGTAGCCTCAGGTCCCCCGGGCGGGAGAGTGCGAGAGAGCAAATGCGCAGGGGGTCCTGGCCTTCATCCTATGGGAGGGGGGGGAAAGGTCTGCCACCCCTGTGATGAGGCGCCTTGGCGGTGGAGGTGGGACATTTCCTATCTCAGGAACTCTCTGAGTTCTGCCTTGAGGGCAGGCGAGGCAGTTTCAGGTAAGGGAGGTGCAGAGGGTGGGTTGGCGTGTGCATGGTCTGGCCGGGCGGTCCAGGGGCAGAGGGCGCCTTCTGCTTCGGGCTGATTGGCCGGGCCGATGGTGGTCTTATTGTAGCCAGTTTTGCCCCTGCGATGCTCCTTCCAAGGGGCATATAGTATGGGGTTGGGAATGCCATCTATGCTGTCACAGTCCACCCCTGCACGCAGCAGGTCTGCGTAAAGCTGCCTGCGTATAAAGCGTGGAGGGATAGTGTTTGGAGCCCATGCGTTGGTCTTTCGGACCTGTGTGGGTGCTCCCCTCTGCGCATATTCTAATCCCTCCAGGAGGGTGATGGCATCCCGCACGGTCTAACGCTGGCTGGTGTCATGAGGGGCAAGATGACTGACTTCAGCTCGGGGCGCGCGTTAGTGACCAGGTATATTGCCAGGGCTCGAATCTTCAGCGGGTCCGGCTGCCAGCCAGACTGATGGGCTGCCCGCGCCCGCTGCAGTTGTACGAGTCTGCAGGCGACCTCTGTTCGGCTGCCCTCGAGCTCCATGGCTCGGGTCTGGGCAGTTTGTGTTGCCTCCCGCAGAGTGCAGCAGTTGTGTGAGCCTGCAGGCGACCTCAGTTCCCCTGCCCTCGAGCTCCATGGCTCGGGTCTGGGCAGTTTGTGTTGACTCCCGCAGAGTGCAGCAGTTGTGTGAGCCTGCAGGCTACCTCAGTTCCCCTGCCCTCGAGCTCCATGGCACGGGTCTGGGCAGTGTGTGTTGACTCCCGCAGAGTGCAGCAGCGCTCTTCCAGCTCCTTGACCTTCTGACCACATAAGTGCTGAATGTGGTCGGTAATCCTGACCTGGCGTCTCAGCAGGGACGCAAACAACCAAATAGCATCCGTCTGACTCCCCTTGGCTTTCGGGAACCCTGATTCTTTAAGGAGCGAGACCACGTGGTGGCCCAGCTTCTCGCCACGGGGGTCTAGCTGCTCAGACCAGTCCACTGATTTCCCGTGCTCTGCCAGCACGCTGGCCAGACTCTCAAATCCCTCCCTTTCATCGGTACACCCGCAGATCTTACTCTGGGTGCCTGCACTGGCTTTCTATCCCTTGTTCCAGAACATTCTCCCCTGTGCCCTTTGCCCAGCCAAGACTTAAAAACCATGCTCGCAGCGCCAAACTTTGTGATGGAAATGAGACAGATTCTTCGGGTCTCAAAGGCAATGACTTTGGGCACACCGTTTTAATAATGAGTTTATTTACAGGGGATATAAGCTTGGGAGCAACACAGGCGGCTACAATATTCGTTCAAACGCTCTTACAATAGACGAACGTGGGAAAAGTCGGGTCGGCAGTACGATATACAGGAAAACGGTGTGGGGGCAACGTACACATACACATACAAGCAAGGGAAAAGTAACTACGATAGCCGCCAATCCTTGACTCAGGGCAGGCACGGCTCTCTGCTACAGGGACAAAAAAAAAGTTCGCAAATCCTATTCAGAGCAGAGCTCACCACGTGTCTCCTCAGTCTGTTCTGCAGTCTTCAGCCTGGGGTGTGGCAGGGTGGTCCCTCGAGGATGGCAAAAGGAAACAAACTAAGCACATGTAGCACCCTTTATAAGTCAGGGGGCTGGAGGGTCCAGCTCAGGTGATTCAACGGGTGGGGGGGGGTGGTTGTCAGGGTTAGTGTTGGCAACGGCTTGGTGCTAGAAGGGTTAACCCAATTAAGGTGACCAATGGTTAAGTGTGCATTGATTAGTTGGGAGGGATGAAATGTTGATGGGCATGTGGTGTGCCATCCGACCAATTGAGGGTTGTGCTGTCACATGACAGGTACGGCTCTCTGGATAGAAAAGGGTTGTCAAATTATCTGAGGGTCGTGAGGGCATGAATAAATTTGGTGAGGGGAGATTGCAGAGCTCTCAGCACCAGTAACTGTGGTGTTAACTGTTCAGTCTAACAAAGTGGCCTCTCTGTATTTTTATAATGAAATGGCTTCTCTGTACTGTTATTTAATGCTGCATGGGTTTCTGTGTTCTGAATGTTTGGGTTATGACTGCAGGTAAGTGGGAAATAACCAATGGAGAATTGTTATGCTACCTTGTATGTGTAAGCTGAGCGGGAGCTCTCAGTCTTTTTCGGGAGGCGAGCGAGGAGGACGGAAATGTGAAGAGCGGTCAGCAGTGCCAGTGTGGCGGACACTGGACGTCGGCGGTTCGGACGATGGCCGAAGTCTCCGAAGGTCGTTGTGGATGGAACCGGAGACGTGAGTTCCATCGTATTAAAATATTATGTGATATTTTATATCTGATAAACTTACTGATTTGGCGCCTTTAGGTTATCTGTTTCTACTAACCCATCAGTAAGAAATAACTATAAAGTTGCAATTATTTACTTGACTTTGTTGTACTTGTGTTTGGTATTTGTGTTGCGAGCGTGTACTCGGGGGCTTTACACCGTATTTACACCGAGGTATTGCACTACTGGCGAGGTGACGGCATTTCACTCCAGGCGAACGGGAATAAATTGGGGGCACGGATGCTACACTTTCTTCTCCCATTTTACGTTATTTATCATGGTGGTGTTGACGGTGCTTCGGGATCCTCCATTGTCCCTTAAGAATCAGCAGCGCTGTCCCCCTACCACTCACTAGAGATATTACGCTTTCATGTCAGCCTGTGTCACAAACCTATGTTGGTGAGGCCAGACCCCATCATTGAGGCTCAGGGTACAATTCCCTTGATGGTTTTGTGTCCAACATATTATTTTGTGGGCACGGTCTTTGTGACCCCTTCAAGTGCAAACACATTGTTCTGCTCTTTTTGTCGTCTCTGCTTTGGACATTAACCCTTCATGTGTCCCTCTTGGCCAGAGTTATAACATTTAAATACACCAGCTTCAGTTCTCTCTGTTGCTGTCCCTGTTGCATTTTCTCTGCCCTTCCTTGTTCCATGATATTGTGGCGGGAATGCCCTTCGTTTGAGTCCTGATAAGTCAGCCAGGCAGCCTGACTTTCAATAGGCATCACCTTCCCATTAGAGAATTCAGTGATCTTTATTTCCCTTTTTTCCGCTCTAGTAGCCCTGCCTCAGTATTTGTGGGTTCAGAATGATCAAACATTTCAGGTGTCTTTTGAGATTCATTGGTACATGAGACGCCAGTCTCCTCAAACATCTATTTGAAGCTTCTGGTCCTAAGTAGTCCCGCTGCAATGCTGTCCCATATACTCCTTCGATCAGTCCATAAAACGGATGCAAATGCAGTGGGATGTTCACCCCCCCCCCCACGCCCGGTAACATCTCACTAACCCGCCTACCGGGTCCTATTTGTTAACACCCAATACGGTCACTGTTGAGTTTTTCATTTCCTTACTCGTACCCACACCATGTCGTTATACAAGTGGAAAAGCTGAATGTATATTTGGATGTAAACACGTTATAATCAGTTTCCTTTCATTAGAATCGTCCAGGCCGTGTATTATTCTCTGAGGACAAGTTGCTAAGAAAAGCTTTTGTAGCTGAGTACCTGAGTACTCAAGTCCCGATATCCTCAGCAATATTTCTAAGCTGCTGTAGCCCAAACGGTGTGGTGTATGTTATATTCTGATTTTGAATTGCCCCTCCCCAATAGTAACTACGGGTGCCGCTCGGGCAGACGGTAGCACTGGCTCCCCGTTGGTTGGGTGGCAGTGTGAGTTCCTCGGGAAATGATGTTTCATAAATAACGGAACCATATCTAGTCACTTCATCTGCTAATTCCTGCCTGTCCGTATCTGCAGATTTACCTCCCTTCCATTTTTCAGTAGCAAAAGCACATATTATCCCTCCCTGTGCAGTATCCTGCAGCTGCTGAATATGTTTTAAAGACTTTGCCTGATCGCCATTGTTACCATATCTTTGCTGTGCTGACTTCTGCGTCACATTCATCCCCGTCTTTAAATCACTGCACTGTTTTCTTAATCCTTTCTCTGCATCCTTCGCTAGTTCGGCTGCTTCTTCTAGTTTACCTTTTTATTCAAGTTATTTCTAACACGTGAACTGGAACTGGTTCGTATGCATCAAGTCCATTCCTCCCTGACCGTGTAACCCTTTCTCTGAAGGACTCTACCTCCATTTGCAGCCTTTTGTGCTCTCCTTCTAACTTAACTCGCTCGGCTTCTGCTTTACGCCGTCATTCGGTTTCCGATACTAATCTATGCCATTCTGCCTGAGCATTTTCTGTTAATTCTATCGAATCCTCAATTAAACATCCGCCTGCTACTGCTTGTTGGAACTTCGCTCGACGTTGCCCTTTGGCGATTTTCCACGGAGCTTCTCCACCAGTTTTCCCTTCACTGCCAGGGTGACTGACAGACTCCTCATATTGTGGCCACTTCTCCACCAGTTTTCCCTTCACTGCCACGGTGACTGACAGACTCCTCATATTGTGGCCACTTCCCCAGCTTTAGTTCTGCAGGTATCCAATCAAAACAATCCAGGTGCTTTGGACTTACAGAGTTTCCTGAATTCTTCATCCTGTGTTAACTACCCAGCCCCAGATCTCTGTACCTCCCCCACGTTGTCCCACTCTTGCCCCCCGCTGAACAATGAGATTTATCCTCTACCCCACTCAGGGACACCTATTCTGTTAGAAGAATCACCCCTCGTAACGATGAGCAGTGAATCACAGAGAATCTGTTTTTACCGACAAGTAGCTTTTGTTGTTTCTACTGAAAGCACGTGTGTTCACTAGTAGAGCCCACTGTGTGCACCCAGTAGAATTCCTTGACACCTTATAAGCAGTCAATGAAGAGAAACTATATTATCCGGGAAAGGAGTCTACTCTGGCAAGGCGTTCCTTGTGGTACCGAACACAACACGTCCGTGGAGTCTTCCTCTGGCTGCTGGAGAGTTATCGCCGCTACGTATTTGGAACTCCTGAGTCTTATACAGCTCCTCATCAATTAAACCACTGAACCAAGGTCACCTTCTTACTGGTCATTGTACAGGGCTACAGCAAACATTGTTTCAAGAATCTGCCTACCCCCGCATTGTGTATTTGTGCCTTTACACTGACTGGTCCAAATCCAGTTAAATGAAGCACCCCAGACAGGGTAAAAGGAGATGACAGATTGCTCCTTTCTGGGCTTTTACAGAACAAACAGCTACTCCTCTAAGCATGGTCTCAGGTTGAACAGATCATTACCTGAAGCTTCTTGTGTACATTGAGTTGCACTGATTATATTATCCAGGAGCCGGAATCGGTTTAGAGTTCACAACAAGGGGGAAGCAAAGAAAACTGGCTTGTCCGCTTCCCCTGTCCTTGATTAGACAGCGGTTTTTATCTGGCCAACATCATAGAGCGCAGAACCATGAGGTTTGTATTATTGTTAAACTTCTGTTAATTGCAGGGACGGTACATGCCTCTGATCACACAGGACAAAGCCAATAAAGTGTCGGCCTATAATATAAAAAAATGAATCCCTCTTTCCATTACAGTTCCGCGGCTTTTTCTTTTATGTGCAGCTGCTGTAAAAGGCTGACTCCTTAGAGCGTGTTGACAACAGTTGTATCGGTCTGTGCCTTTGCAGTCCGGTGCTAGCTGTTCTCAACTCCTGAGCTCTTGCAGCATGGTACCGGCTGTAGTAAAGATCTGTATCCTGACACTACGGTGCCAGCAGTTCGAAAGATCTGTGGCCTTGCTCTACGCGGGCAGCTGCTTTAATACAGTATGGGGCCGACTATTATTACGATCTCAACCGTTAGTCTTGCGCCAGTTGTTGTACCCTTCTATGTCCTTTCAGCACGGTGCCTGAGGAACCTGTCTATTCCCTCTTTGAACACTCTGACTGGTTGTTCCCACAAACCCTGCAGGCAGTCCCTCAAATGAGAACCACAGTGATTGTAGAAATAGGAATTTTGTCACATGCCTCCTGAATCCTTTGTCCACTCGGCCTCAAATCATTGACCAATAAATAGTGAACAGTACAGGGTAGGAACATTTCTGTAGCTCACTGCTGTGTGCTAACCACGATGACAATTTACATTGTATATTTGTCTGTATGTGCTATGCGTTCGTAATGGGCTGATCCTTAAAAAATTTGCCCATCTGAATGTCGTTTGACCTAAAACCACCTTTCCTTCCTATCAAATCATCTGAGAATATGACCCTCCCAATATCTCTACCTTTTTCTTCCTTGCTCCCTCACTCTCTCCCTTAGAAACATAAAAAGTCCACAGCACAATACAGGGCCTTCGACACACAAAGTTCTGCCGAACATGTCTCTACCTTGGAAATTACTCAGCTTACCTATAGCCCTCTATTTTACTAAGCTCCATGTACTTATCTAATAGTCTCTTAAAAAACCTTATCGTTTCCGTCTTCACCACCGTCGCCCGCAGCCCATTCCACGCACTCACCACTCTCCGAGTAAAAAAAACCTTACCTACTCCCCAGCACCTTAAACCTGTTTCATCTTCTGGCAAATATTTCAGCCTGTGAAAAGCTTCTGACTATCCACACGATCAATGCCTCTGATTATCTTTTATACCTCTATCATGTCACCTATCATCCTCCGTCGCTCCAAGGAGCAATAGCCGTGTTCACCCAACCTGTTTTCATAAGGCATGCTCCCCAGTCCAGGCAACATCCTTGCAAATCTTTCAAATGAGATGGTGCAATTTCCGAACCAGGCAGTGATGCAGCTGCTCAGGATGCTCTCAATACAACACCTGTAGAATGTGGTGAGGATTGGGGTGGTAGGGGGGGGGGGGGGGGTTGGTGAGAGATTATTCTCAGCCTTCGCAGAAAGTAGAGACACCACTGAACTTTCTTTGTTATGGAGCTGGTGTCGAGGGACCAGGTGAGATTCTCCGCCAGGTTAACACCAAGAAATCTGCTGCTCTTAACGATCTCTACCGTGGAGCCGTCGATGTTCAGTGGAGAGTGGTCACTCCTTGCTCTCCTGAAGTCAACAACCATCACCTTTGTTTTGTTCACATTCCGAGACAGGTTGTCGGCTCTGCACCAGTCCGTTAGCCGCTGCACCTCCTCTCTGTAAGCTGACTCGTCGTTCTTGCTCATGAGACCCACCACGGTGGTCTCACAGGCGAACTTCATGCTGTGGTTCGAGCTGTGTGTTGCTGCAGAGTCGTGGGTCAGCAGAGTGAACAGCAGTGGACTGAAAACGTAACCCTGGGGAGCCCCCGTTCTCAGTGTGATGGTGTTGGAGATGCTGCTCCCGATCCGGACTGACTGAGGTCTCCCAGTCAGGAAGTCTAGGATCCAGTTGCAGAGGGCTCAGCTTTCCAATCAGTTTCTGAGGGCTGATTGTGTTGAATGCTGAAGTGCAGTCTATGAATAGCATTCCAACGCACGCGTCTTTTTTGTCCGGATGGGTTTGGGTCAGGTGGAGGGCGATGGCAATTGCGTCGTCTGTGGAGCGGTTGGGACGGTACGCAGACTGCAGGGGGTCCAGTGAGGGGGGCAGCAGGGTCTTTACCTGCTTCATGACGAGCCTCTCGAAACACTTCATGCTGATGGATGTGAGTGCAAAGGGACGGTGTCGTTGGTCGGGACAGTGAAGATTTCTTCAGCACGGGGAGGATGGTGGCGGCCTTGAAGCATGTTAGAGCGATACTGCTGCTCAGGGAGATGTTGAAGATGTCAATGAGAACATCTCCTAGCTGGTCTGCACATCCTCTGAGCAATATGCCAGGAATATTGTCTGGTCCAGTGGCCTTCCGTGGGTTCTCCCTGCACAGGGTTCTTCTCACATCGGCCACGGTGAGACACAGCACCTGATCATTTGTAGAATGGATGGACTTCCTCGGCGCCACGTTGTTTTCCGCCTCAAAACGAGGGTAGAAGTTATTCAGAACATCTGGGAGGGATGCATCACCAGCACAGGCATGTGATGTTGCCTAGTAGTTGGTGATGTCCTGAATGAACTTCCACATGAGCTGCGTGTCGCCACTGTCCTGTAAGTGGCTGTGGATTCGCTGGGCGTTTGCACGCTTTGCCTCTTTGATGGCCCGGTACAGTCTGGCCCTCGCTGCTGTTAGGGCTGTCCTGTGACCTGCTGTGAAGGCGGAGCGACGGGTCCTCAGCAGCGCAGGCACCTCCGCGGTCATCCATGGCTTCTGGTTAGAGCGTGTAGTGATGGTCTTCGACAAAGTGACGTCATCAACGCACTAGCTGATTTAGCTGCTCACTGATGCTGTGTACTCCTCTAAGCTGGTACAGTCGCCATCAGTTGCAGCCTCCCTAAACATGTGCCAGTCAGTGTACTCAAAGCAGTCTTGAAGAGCAGAGATGGCTCCTGCTGGCCAGGTTTTCACTTGCTTCTGAACTGGTCTGGAGCGCCTGGCGAGCGGTCTGTATGCTGGGATAAGCATAAACAGAGATGTGATCTGAATACCTGAGGTGCGGGTGGGGCTCCTCCCGGTACGCGTCGGGGATGTTTGTGTAAATCAGGTCCAACACGTTCTCCCCCCTCGTTGCAAAGTCCACATACTGATGGAATCTGAGGAGCACTGACTTGAGGTTCGCGTGGTTAAAATCTCCGGCGACAATAAACATACCATCAGGATTCTGCAGTTCGTTAATAGCCCCGTACAGTTCACAGAGCGCCTCCTGAGCATTAGCGCTGGGGGGAATGGAGACACCGAATATAAGGACAGAGGTGAACTCTCGTGGCAAGTAAAATGGTCTGCATCTAAAAGCAAGAAACTCCACTAGCGATGAGCAGTGTCTGGAAAGCAGCACAGAGTTCTTGCACCATTCCGTATTGATGTAAACACTCAAGCCACCACCGCGAGTCTTATCGGAAAGAGCTGCATCCCTGTCCGCTCGGAACAAGGTGAGCCCGTCCAGCTGAACGGCGGCGTCCGAAATCCCATCAGTCAGCCAAGCCTCTGTGAAAACATACGCACAGTAGACTCTGTACTCCCGCTGAGTGTTTCGTTTCAGTCGGATGTAGTCCAATTTCTTGTCCAGGGAGCGGAGATTGGAGATCAGAATGGACAGGAGAGCTGGCCGGCTATGGTTTGCTTTTGCCTGGCATGGACCCCTGCCCGCTTGCATCGCTTCCGCTTCCTTTCACACCTCTTATGACGTTCCCACCTCCAGCCACCAGCATCAGGCGACTCCGAGGACTGCAGGACCGAACCCTTTAGCAAACCGAGGTCGTGTAATTTAAGCAGCAGATTTTCCTGAGGGTTTGTTTTTGGGCGATCACTGTATTGTAGCAGCATCTGGCGATGGTAGGTAGTCGCTTTGTTATCCACGTGCCCTAATCAAAAATTGTGTCTCAAAATTAAATTAGAAAATTAAATTACAGTAACACCAGGTCTGAAAGGCCGCTGCTGCCCTGCCGCGCCGTACGTACAGGAATTAGGCATCAAATTGTCTTATAATGGTGGAGCAGACTTCATGGGTCAAATAGTCTGAATCTGTTCCTATTTCTCATGGTCTTATTGCAATCAGAGCCTGCAAATAATGCTCCGGATTGGGTAATCTAATAATGTCATTACTTTATTACTTTCTGACCGACAGAATCTACAGCTTCGCACAACTGTCATTTTCAGATGCCTCATCCTAGGAAATCCTTATGTGCTCTCCCGCTGCCTTCTTGTTCCAAATGGATAGAAAAATGGAGGATAATCCTTTCATAAACTAGCAGTGAATGCGGTCAGTATAAATTCGGTGAATTCGGTTGGTAATCGTTAATTTTTTATATAGAAGGTGATTGTTCCACACCTACTGGGGTTTCATAGGAGTCTTCTGGGCAGCCAACTGAATGAGTGGGAAATAATGAGGAGGGAGCTGTTGGCCAGAAGAAACTACAGTCTGATCAAGGAGACGTGAAGCAGGCAAATAGGTTTTCTTTTTTTCCACCGATTTGATGGTCTCTGAACTGGTTCTTGTTCTGGGATAATGCGATTAGAGCAATTTAACGTGGAGGCAAGAAGCTTCGTGTAATGGCCAGCTAAACCCAAGACCATTCTCAAGCAAGTAGTTATGTAATCAAAGCAACTAATTGTGTTCACAAATGACCTGCCAAATCTGAGGCTGTTCTCGGAGGAGCAGACACTTACCGTGTAAACTGCCAGACCTGTAAAAGAAAGAATCTGTCATCTCGTTAGAGTCTGTCTGGCGAAACCATATTTAACTGGTCTGGACCACTCAGAGTTAAAACAAACACAACTAAGCAATGTCGGAATAAACAGAGCTATGACACAGTGTCGTCTCTAGCCCTGTAAAATGACCAGTGAGAAGGTGACCCAGATAACTCAGGTGACGGTGACCCAGTGGGATGGAGATCCACATGATGAGAAACATTATAACAACCAGGAGCTGCAAATATGTCGGGACAATAAATCTTCGGCGACAAGAGACCAACCATCGTCGATAAAGAGGAGCCCACGGACACTTGGAGATTGGGAGAGCAAGGAATGTCCGGCTAGCGCAGAGTGCTTTTCCCAGAAGGGAAAACGGCTGGGAACTCTGTCTAATTCCTGTGTAACACTATTGGTCACGCCTTCCGACATCGAAAACGGCTCATTTATTCTGTCTCTCTGCCTTTAACCTGCTGATTAGTTCTGAGTCCACATATGTACATTATCCCTAATCCCATGCGCTTATCAGAAAATTTCTAACATCCTACCCGCACCACATTCTTCGGTTTCCAATTTTCCATCTGTTCATCCATTTCTCAACGCACGCTGACTCTGCCAAAGATGTTGTTGTTGTCCATCCTGCCCCGTGGGTGGGGATGTGGGGTTTAGGTCTGTGCCTCTCTCTTTTTTTAATCTTTCAGTGTGATGCATGACAATATAATGCATAAATTCCAAAGGTCCAGCAGTTCACATCTAAGCCTCCTCTGTTGTGATACAAGACTATAAGACCATAAGATATAGGAGCAGAAGTAGGCTATTCGGTCCGTTCCGCCATTCAATCATGGGATGATCCACTTCATAGAGTCATTCCCACTCCCCTGCTTTCACCACATACCCTTTGATGCCCTGGCTAAACAAAAAAAAACTATCTTGCCTTACAAACAAACTTTGACTTGGCTTCCACAGCCACTCGTGGCAACAAATTCCACAGATTGACCAACCTGTAACTGAAGTAATTACCCGCATCTCAGTTCTAAATGAGCATCGTTAAATTTTGAAGCAATGCAGTCTTGTCCTAGAATCCCCTAACATGGGAAATAACTTTGCCATATCTAATCCGTTCAGACCTTTTAACATTCGCACTGTTTCTATGAGATATCACTTATTCCCCTGAAGTCCAGGGAATAAAACCCAAGGGCCTCCAGACCTTCCAATCACCGGAGCTCTCTCATTCCTGGAATCATTCTCGCGAATCTTCTCTGAAACTTTTCCAATGTCAGCATATCCTCTCTAAAATAAGGAGCCCAAAACTGCACACAATACTCCATGTGCAGTCTCACGAGTGCCTTATAGAGCCTCAACATCACATCCCTGTTCTTACATTCTACACCTCTAGAAATGGATGCCAACATTTGATTTGCCTTTGTCACAACCGAATCAACCTCGAGGTTAACCTTTTAGGGTATCTTACACAAGGGCTCCCAAGGCGCTTTGTATCTCCACATTTTAAATTCTCTCCCCATCTAAATAATAGTCTGCCCGTTAATATTTTCCACCAAAGTGCATGACCATATTTGTATTTCCAACATTGTATTTCATTTGCCAATTCTTTGCCCATTCCCGTAAACTATCTAAGTTTCTTTGCCGGGTCTCTGTTTCCTCAACACTACCCGCTCCTCCAACTATCTTTGTATCATCGGCAAATTTAGCCTCAAATCCATTCATGCCGTAGTCCAAATCATTGACGTATATCGTAAATAGATGCGGTCCCAAAACCGACCCCTGTGGAACTCCACTGGTAACCAGCAGCCAGCCAGAGTATGATCTCTTTATTCCTACTCTGTTTTCTGCCGAACAGCCAATTCTCCACTCACTCTAATACCTTCCCTGTAATTCCATGGACCCTTACCCTGCTAAACAGCCTCATGTGCGGCACCTTGTCAAAGGCCATTTGAAAATCCAAGTTCACCACGTCTGCTGCATCTCCTTTGTCTACCCAGCTTGTAACTTCTGCAAAGAGTTACAGTAGGTTTGTCAGGTAGGATTTTTCTTTCCGGAAACCATGCTGACTTTGGCCTTTCTTTTCTGTGCTTCCAGGTACTCCGTAATCTCATCCTTAACAATCGATACCAACAACTTCCCAACCACTGATGTCAGGCTAACAGGTCTATGGTTTCCTTTCTGCTGCCTCCCACCCTTCTGAAATAGCGGAGTAACGCTTGCAGTTTTCCTGTCATCCGGTATATTGCCAGAATCTATCGATTCTATAGACATGAACAGGTTTCATACGTTTGGGCCTCCAGAAATCGCACAAACTCTATTTCCGATTTTGTGTTGTGACACTGGTGTCTTTTGCAGGTCATACTTCCCTGGTGTGGATAATTTAGAACATGTATAGCTATTCCTCAAAGACCCAACATCGATCGTTGTGACACATCAGTGGTTCCGGGATTGCAATCCTAAACAAGGGTATTCCCCAGCCCCCTCGCACATTGTGTCACCCATCAAAATGCCAATTTCTAGACACTATGTATTGTAACACCCTGGAACAGACCATCTTGCGGGAGCTTGCCAATTCTCAGATATCCAATGCCTAAAACCATACATTCCTCGAAACTCTTGTTGACCTCCGCAAAAGCTCAGTTCAGTTCGCGAGACGTTATCGCCCAATCACCGCGTATATTTAAAGCGGAGATCTCTAGGTACCAGAGAAGTAAGGATATCAAAGGTATCGGGTAGAAACCTGGCGATTGGGGTTCAGAGGGCTCATGACTCATCCATGGTGGGATTGTGGAGCGGACTGGATGTGGCCTAATTGTATTTCATTGTCTTATAGTCTTTTGGTGTGTGACAGTGCGGAAGTAGCAATCCGAGTTTAAAGTTGTATGCACAGTTACGTGTTTGCGCAGCTTCAAATATAAGCATATTCACAGATTTGGCAAGCAGACAATTGGAATAAAACTCAGCCCATTTTGGTGCAAAGTGATCACGTTGGTCATGGTGCTGCTGAACCACAGTAATTGCAGATTTGGGTGTCGAATGGTCAAAGTGAAGTAGTCGCTGTTGAGCCCGCTGGTGTGGGACTTCAGGCTTCTGCTCCCAGTCCTGGTGAAGGGCCTCGGCCTGAAACGTCGACAGTTCACACATTTCCATACACGCTGCTTGACCTGTTGAGTTCCTCCAGCATTGGGTGTGTTGTTTGGATTTCCAGCGTCTGCAGATTTTCTCGTCTTTGTAAATTATGCGGGTTCAGGGAGGATAAATATCATCAGAACTTTCTGACGGTGCAAAGTAATTGACAATGAATTGTTACTTGTCCCTCGCTCTGCGATTTAAACAGAATAATTAGATGGCATCCTAATATCTGAAAAGCAAACGTGGTGTGAAGCGGGGATGATACCGAGTATACATCCAAATGCACAAGACAAATTATAACCGGAGAATGGAATGTACTTAGTGGAGCATCACGGTCCGCCATAGGTTCTACCGTGTTTCCACATTGAAATTTCACAGGGTCTTTGTTGCTTCCAACATTTCTCTTTTTGTATGAAGTGGCTTTGTATCGTTTTGTACTTTTGAAAAGTTGAGGATTTGATCTTGTCCACAAACTTGCGAAAGTTTGTCACCGAGCGCTTATACTGGCCGACACGACAGAATGCGGATATTAAATAAAATCGATGTAATGCTCCAGCCGTCTGGAGAAAATGTTCGGCCAATCAGTCCCGGTGATAGTTTTCTCTACTGCATGCTCATGACATCTAGGTTTAAACATCGTTCCCTGCATACTGTTCCCTCCACTCTATCCTTACGTTTTCTGGCACTGTGTATGCAAGGGTTAACTGGACTTGTTCGTTCATTCGCTTTAATTAAGTGAACACCCACTAGGTCTGATTACGTCATCGGTTTGTGCTTTTTTAGTACAAATAGGGGTTTCTTACAATGATTGTCAGTACGAGCAACGCCTCCGGTAATGACATTGTTCAACAGACCTGGCGATCTGAGTTCCGACGCACCAGTCCTGGAGAGTAGAGTGGGACAATTTAACAACGGGTCGGAAACTGGGATCAGTTCAGTGGGAATTTACACTAATCGATCAGAACGTTTCAATGGGGATGCTTACTTCAAATCTCACCCAGAGGGACTAACATTATCACAGCGGATCAGAATTGCGCTCTTGGAATTTGAGCCGGTTTACTACCCAATTCTTGCTGTTGTTGCCACCTTTGGTAAGTCGAAGTCTTGTGTTGAAACTAATTCGAGCGGTAGCTGTACCATGGTCTTATTATCGCAGACAACACGCATGTCACGTCCACTCCTCCCCATGTTACCAACAAATACACAATGTTCTTTTTGCTTGCTTGATAAATACTCGTAACTCCACGTTTATATTCGATAAATGTTGCAAACGTCGGTGGCAGACTGACGATTTATTCTCTTTTCTGACTCAGCATTGCATTGGCCATCCCTAACTGTCCTTGAGAAAGGGTGTGTCAGTTGTCTTGTGGAGCGGCTGATGTACTTTAGGAAAAGATATTCCACATGGATGTTGGGGAGACAGTGCCAGGAGACTGTAAAAGAATTGCGATATTATTTTCTACGTTCTAATATATGCATCGCTTAACGTCCAAGATACGTTCTGTGAAATCGGACGTTATGTGATTTGAAAGTTGTACGAATACCATATTATATACTTAGCAAACCTATTTGGAGTCCTGTAGTGTACCTGTTTTCTACAATCGGGACTACGGACGTATATACGATAGGACGTTGTCAGAATGGACGTTAATGGGCGCACACCTGTAGCGCATTTCAGAGGGAAATGTCAAGACAGCGCAATCCCCATGCTGTGCTGCTCCTGATCTTCCAGACGGCAGCGGTCGCGGGACTGGAGCCTGCTGAAGAGTCTTGCTGAGTTGCTTCAGTGTATCTTGTAGGCGGCACCAGTGTCTGCAGATTTACAACCGTAAGCGCCGTTCTCTTTTCTTGTCTTTCCTTTTAATATCGAGAATGTAAACTTATCATTGCGCCTGTTGCAAAATCTGTTCCTGCCCGCTACCCTAAACGTCCATAAATATCACACACAGCTGCAATGGACGTCTTCATCCGCCTGTTTTTTTTTTATTGAATCTGAGGATAGTGCAAACTTCTGTCCGCTCCATTACTCAATATTCAAAGAAAAACCCACCAATCTGCTCCACCGGTGGAGAATCGACGATTTTGATTCTCTCGGTCACCGGGCATGATGAACCCTAATTCCCTATTCAGTCCCTGGCTTCGGAGAGAGGAATTTCACCCACTCCCTGTCGCCCTTTCTAAGCTCTGACCGACTTTTGTGCAGACTCTGCTCCTCACACACACTTGGAACATGTTTGACTCTCTCACTAAAGGCCAGTTTATAGTTCGACCCGCAATGCATTCAGCGCGGACCGAACAGTGAGTCATCAGGGAAAAATGAGTCGCTTCTGCCTTTCTATCGTTTGTTAGTCTAAAACACGTTTAAACCAACACACAGTACATGACATCTGCACCTTTGCCAGACAGGGAATCATTTTCTATCCGCAGAAAAAGTATCTGCGGAACAAATCAGTAAGATCAGCATATATAGATTCATGACCTCAGCGAAAGAAGTAAAATGGCGGAGAAATTACAGCTCTGTCAGTGCGGGGAGGGGGGGGGGCAGTGAGAGAGATTGCGAGATTCTGGTCGGATAACTGAAGGCAAGACGACAATTGGTGAGATGGAAAATCAGTAGGCTTAGATGTAGTAAAAACTTCAAGACGATCTCGTCAGTTTGTGAAAATTTTACGTAATCTGCATCCGCGTCATTAAAATTCGTGCTTGTTGTTTCAGTGATAATGGCAATTCGGCTTCTTGCCTTAATCCGGCGGTTTTGCGGAAATTAAAATGCACCACCCCAGCCACTGATAATGCTATCAATGCACGTTGACTCTATCCGTACCTGAGTTACTATTGGACACATTGCTTTACTCTCTCCACCGGACCCCTACCTGACTATTTTATTTTAATCCTGGGGTTGACCGAAATATTCTTGCACTTGTTCATTCCGCCAGTTTCGATCCACTGCAGCCTTCTCACACTCTCATTGTGTACCCGTGTGTTCACTGGCAATTAATGTTTTCCAACCATCTCCATTACTTACAAATATACTCCACCTGTGGTCTAATACCGACGCCAAGGCGTTGAATCACCGTCCGACAGTTTCAGCAGCAACTATATTTGGGTGCTTGTCTGCATCATTCCCACTTGAAACATCAGACTTCAGTACACTTCTGTTTTCAGCTTTTCTATGCATCCGAAGCACTGCCCTTTCAAAGGGACCGAGTAGTCGGTCAATTATACAATACTGATCAGATCCGTGCCTTTTGGTGAAATGTTTGATTTGATAACGCAGGTGCAAAAACAGCGAAAGATGCAAAGGATGCGGCATTTCCCCGAAACCTGTTCAGCTGAAATGTTATGGATTTTATTGACCCCAGTTCCATTTTGCGTGCACCCACGGTATTCGATCCACAAGCACGACCTCTGTTTTATTGACTTTGACCGTGAGTTACCGTGATGTACGGAGACTGATGACTCTGTACTGAACCGGGGCGAATATCAACTCTATTTGTTCGACTGAAATATGGCTCAAGTTGAACACAATATTTACTGCCTCCCTCAGATTGTATATTTCTATGTGGAGAAAAATCATACAGACGCTATCTGCTCAATTTTGCCCTCACTCTAATCGTGAAATCCACAGGTTTTTCTGTCCGGTGGATTACGTCACTTCCAGTAATTAGCGTGCTCATTGAATATTAATCCCTGACTGACCAAAGAATTGCTGCCAATTACCGATAAATTCTTCCACCTCTGGAGCGTGCAAGTATTTGATTTGGTTCTGAGTAAAATTTGCAACAATGCTCTCAGTTTGATGTATAATTTCTGTACTTCTGCTTTTCACAGTGAACGTGCTGACGATTGTCATACTATCACGGGGAAAGTGCGGACTCTCTAAAACAGTCACCCGCTATCTGATGGCCATGTCAGCGGCTGACCTAGCGGTCGTTTTCCTGGACGTTATATTGATGAAAATTCCGAAGGCATTTCCGCATGACTTTTCCTTCCTGTTTTACGTCCGCGTGTGTAGAACCCACGTCTTCTTATTGCAGGCCGCCACAGATTGCTCTGTTTGGTTCACCGTCGCCTTCACCTTTGATCGATTTGTGGCCATTTGCTTCCAGGATCTAAACGCTAAGTACTGCACTGGGAGAACGGCGGCTGTGGTTCTGAGCACAGTGACTGCACTGAGCTGTTTAAAGAACGTTTCCTGGTTCTTCATGGTCCAAGATGTATATGCTTCCTCGAACATAGCGTGGCCTTGCATGCAGAGATGGGAATTTCTGGGGTCACTATTCTGGACAGTAATCGATGTCTCTCGTATTGCCTTTTCAACTGTGATCCCGTTCCTCGTTGTTATCCTGCTCAATGCTTTCACCATCACGAACGTTTTACTGGCCAGTAGAGCCCGCGGCAGACTCCGGGCTTCCAGCCGTGGTCAGAGTTCCGGAGACCCGGAGATGCAGAGCCGCCGAAAGTCCCTCGTTTTACTGCTGGTCGTCTCGGGAAATTTCATCCTGTTATGGGCGTTGTACGGGGTGATGGCAATATGGAACAGAATGATTCATGCAGTGAAAGTCCCATATTGGTTGAGGATACCTTCATTTTTCAACGAACTGTGCTACATGCTGCAACTTCTGAGCTGCTGCACGAACACCGCTCTTTACGCCGTCAGCCAGACTAAGTTCAGGCAGCAGCTGAAGCAGGTGCTGACTTCCCCTCTCACTCTCATTTGGAAACGGATCCGACACTGAGGGTCCATCTGACCGGCATACGTCTCCTCTACTTTCAAGAAGGAGGTCAGAATGTTGTCCATTGATTATCCGTGTCGCTCCAGATTCTTCCCAGATGGACGGACACAACACCCTGGTTTCAACATTTCCTGACACTCACGCTGCCCTGATACAGACTCATCTGTTGTCATCTGCAACTCTGTTCATTCGGTTCCATTACCTTTGCCTGCCCAATTGTTTCAAGCAGGTGCAGCCTTTCCTTTCCGAGTCACAACCCGGAGCCGTAAAACTGGCAAATAAATTCAACACTGTCTTCCTGCAATGTAATATTAGACACATGACCACCTCAAAATCACATAGTTAGAACAATGGCAACCTGCTGTACTTGAAAGTAACTAGTTCCAAATTGTTGTAGATGCAAGGATGGGAGTTTCTGGCCTCTGAAACTCATTATATCAGTGTAAGTTTCCATAGTCATTACGAACCTGAACATTATAGGGAATAGCTGTTAACGCAAGTTCAACATTGGAATACAACGAGCCATCACTGGCTCAAAAGGAACATTGCAATATCACATTCGAATCGGAAGCTCCGGCACGATATCTCACCACCAAATATTAAAAGCAGCACTCGCAAAATGCTGGAGGAACTCAGTTGTTTAGACAGTATTCACGGAAGTGAACAAATGAAATAGTTGACTTTTCTGTCCAATGTCCTTGTTGAGAATTGGAAAGGAAGGGTGAAGCCGGCAGAATAGAAAAGCTGGTGGAGGGGAAGGAGAAGAGCAAGAAGGTGACAGGTGAAGCCAACGGGACAGAGAAGCTAAAGGGCTGGAGAGGAAGGACTCGGATCGGAGAGGAAAATGCACGATTTGAGAAAGGGAAGAAGGAGGGGACCACGACGGGGTGATAGAAAAGTGAGAAGAGGCCAGTGTGGGGAATAGAACAGAGCAGCGAAGGAGCATTTTTGTGGGTAGGAGACTCGATATTCACGCCATTAGGTTGGAGGCTTCCCAAACAGAATTAAAAGGCGTTTCACCTGAACCGTGCAGAAAGCGGAGAATCGGGGGTGGGGGAGAAATAAACATAAGATTATTGGTAGGATGGTGGAAATTGAAATGTAGAATATGTTGAATTCGGGTTGACATTGTGTTCTAGATAAGGACAAAAGGAACACTGTCGCTGTTAAGTCGGTGGGAAGGTTAGGTGAGCGCGGATAGGCCGACCATATTTTTAAAGGGATAGCTCAAAGACACTTATCACTACCTGCCAACCCCAGCACTCCGTTGTCGGGAGGGATCGCTCGGGAGTGATTTCCCTTTGTCATCTCTCCCTCACGACTGATCTCTCTCACGGTACTTTTCCCTGCAAGCGGTCAGCCTACTATACCTGCCATTCACCTCCTCCTATTCAGCTCCCCCGGACAAGTCTTCAAGGTGAGGTAACATTTCTCCTGATGTGTTGCGGCCGTCTCCACGTTGGCGAGGCCGGTGAAGAACTGGGCTTCACTTCGTCGAGCACCAGCGCTCCAGCCGTTAAAAGCGGAGCTTTCTGGTGTCCAGACATTAGAATTCTGTTTCCTTATCCCGACCCAATATTCTCGGTTCATGGTTTATTCTTGTGCCACGGTGAGAATGAACTCAAGACGGAGGATCAACAACCTGATGTCATGAGTGTCGGTTAAAAACATCCCTCCTCTTTCCCTCTACTTCTATTCACCACTCTGGCTTCATGTTTATTCCCACCCGCCTATCACCTCACACGTCGTCGCCGTCCTGCTTCCGTTTTCCCTGTGCTCCTCTGTCCCCTCTTAACAGATTGAGACCGCTCCAGTGATTTATCTTTTATACGCATTTCGCTTCTTCTCTTCCCTCCCCACGCCATTTATTATGGCGTCTCCCCGCTTACTTGCCAGACACAAAGAAAGGTCTCGGGTAGATGATGGAATAACCGTCAACTGTTTATTCATGTCTACAGATGTCGCCTGACCTGCTGAGTTGCTCCAGCGTTTTGTGAGTTGCTTTGGATTACATCATGTGCATAAAATATTAAAATATATGTATTTTGAAACTGTGAAATGGATGGAGACACACGAATGAGGGAATCTTTCACAAATGATTCACACTGCATGTGATTTCGGAGATTGACTTGTCGGGGGAAATGTGAAAGGAAGAAATTGTTGCAGGAATAAATTGTAGCACAAAAATAACCAAAATAAAGTGGCATGCAAATGTTTGGGCACCCCTGGTCAAAATTTATGATACTGTGAGCAGCTAAGCGGATAAAAAATACCTGATATCGAAAAGACAAAAAGTTAAAGATGACACATTTATTTAATATTTTAAGCAAGATTACTTTTTTTATTATTTCCATCTTTTACAGTTTCAAAATGACAAAAAAGGAAAAGAGTCCGAAACAAAAGTTTGGGCGCCCTGCACAGCTTAGCAGTGGGTACGGAGAGCAGTGCAAAAATCTCGAGTGCCAGTATCTCCGAGGACCCAGCACAGGTCCAGCGCAGTAATGCAATCGCGATAGCATGACAGGGGTTTGACAGCATTAGTTGCTTGATTAAATACAGTATATCACGGATGTCCCAAAACAGCGAAACTCCCTCGGCACTGTCCCATCATACACTCACACGGGGTCAGGCACAGAGTGCTGTCATATTATATATAAACGAATATTATATTATTAATGAGTGAGACATCGCTTGAACAAACTCATACTGAGGTGCACATAGTGGAATGGATAACAGAATCGCGGAACGTAAGAGTGCAGAGATACACGGTGAAGGTAGCAATTTCGAATTGCTCAGTGAAATATATTCACATAAATGTTACTGGAACATGACACGCGCTGTATTTCAGAGGTTTGTTCCTACCAAATTCTGATCTTACTTAGGCACTTATTTACTTAAATTAAATAATTTCAATATTCTCTTTATTTTCATACAACGTGTACAGATTTGTGTTGCCAAGCCATAGAAAGTTTCAGATCAGGCGCTAATCACATGGCTCTATGTGGTTGAGCAACGAAGACGGGCCGAACGGTCTGTTTGCCATATGAATCTATTACACAGGGCGTACTGCTCCATAACACGTCATCATTCATAAGTGCACTGTCCATCTCACACGTTTAACATAGCCGACTGCAGAAGACGCTTGTCCTAACAAATAGTTCTGGGAATACAGAATCTTTTTTTACTTCTTTTTTTTACTAGATTTACTATATTTACTTGATTTGAGGAAGAGCTGGAAAGATGGAGAAAATTATACGCCTGCTCACACTGTATCAGATGTGCGCAGGTTCTGGACGGAGACGACACGCTTTCCGCTCGAGCAGAGACAGAAAAACACAGAATGAAACCCACACTCTCACACTGCAATAGAGACTGACAGACACAAATGTAACCCACACATCCACACTGCACTGCAGCAGAGACTGACAGATACAGAATGAAACCCACATTCTCGCACTGTAGCAGAGACTGGTATTTATAGAATGAATTCACTGAACCAGAGAGTGACACCTATAGAATCCCACACTCTCAGTTTATACCAGGGGCTGAAATCTACAAAATGAACCGTACAGTCTCACACTGCACTGGAGACCGATGGGTACAGAATGAACCGCCCCTCTTCGCACTCTGCCCGCGACAGGCAAGTGGAGAATGAAACACACACTCTCATATAATCGGACTGAATGTCTCCCATTTGTTGATTGTCCCTGCACTGCTATCGTTTCCTCTCAATAATTTGTATTTCAAGTGGATTGCAAATCAGCCCTCTCTTCATTTCCGGATTGAAACAAACTCTCTGTTCCCCCAACCCAATGTTTTTTTTTCATTCATGAGGCTACCGTTGCATTCTTTCTGCAACATGGCCGTGCGACCGTTTCAATGTCGTTTCTGTTTTCTTTTTCTCTGTCCCTCAATCAACTTGCAAGTTCAACCGTATAATATCTTGTTTGAAGCCTTCGGTGTCGGGAGAGAAAGGCATGAACAGAGACATCGACAAATAGTTTAATACATGAAGGGGCGAGAGATCGAGCGTGTGGGGGAGGGAGAGAGAGAGAGAGAGAGAGAGAGAGAGAGAGAGAGAGAGAGAGAGAGAGAGAGAGAGAGAGAGAGAGAGGGAGAGAGATGGAGGAAGTGAGTGCGTGTGTGTGACAGAGAGAGAGAGACAGTTGGAGAGAAAGCGGGAGATGGAAAGTGAGTGTGTATGAGTGTGAGAGGGTGTGCGTGTGCGAGTGAAAGATGGAGAATGTGTGTATGTGTATGCGTGAGCGTGAGTATGTGTGTGTGTGTGTCTGTGTCTGTGTGCGTGTGTGTGTGTGTGTGTCTGCCTGTGTGTGTGTGTGTCTGTCTGTCTGTGTGTATGTGTATGCGTGAGCGTGAGTATGTGTGTGGGCGTGTGCCTCTAAGTGTGTGAGTCTCTGTCTGTCGGTCAGTCTGTCTGTATGTGTTTCTCTGGTGATAATGGTTTCTAATTTGAAATTACTTGGTGCCTCACCTTGTTTAGATGTCCTGCGTTTATTTCCACCAGGGCACTTTCGAGATAACCCCAAGTAAACCGGTATTTTATGATAAAGCAGCAGATAAAGTCATCTGTTTACTGAGTTGAATCCATAAATGACAGAAAAATATCACTCCAGTATTTACACCAGAGGCAAACGTATTGATGGTTGTGCTCGTAACACACCGGGCAATGAGTGTCGGCGGTATCAGCCGATTTTATTCCTGAAGCTGAGTGAACGAAGAACATCGAACTGATTGTGATATTATTTACGAGTGGGACATCACTCGAATAAACTCATACTCTGGGGCACATTGAGGAACAGATAACAGAATCGGCAAACATAAAAGTGCAGAGATACACGGTGAAGGGAGTCATTTAGAATTGTTCAAGGATATCACCTGTCCGCTGTCGATAATATAATCCTGGAAGCTTACCGAGGGGACGTGGAATTCGCAATTCTCCGGCTTTATGAATATTGTTTTCTCCTCCAGTCTCTGCAGGACTTGACGGACATGATGAAAGTGTTGCTGGGGACAGCTGGAAAATATTAGGATCTAATCTGGGTAGACAGAGACAGAGCGGTTAATAAAGTCTCTTAGTACATCGTTAATCAAGGCTTGAAAAACCGCGGGGGCATTGGTGAGGTCGAAAGGCATAATTAAGTACTCGAGGTGGCCTAAAGGGGTATTGAATGCCGTCATCCACTCGCCCCCTTCCTTTATTCGGACCATATGGTAGGCGCTTAGCAGGTCCAACTTCGAGAAGATGGCGGCTCCGTGAAGTGGTTCGAACACAGAACTTATAAGCTGCAGTGGGTACTTGTTCTTTATGGTTATATGTTTTAGGCCTCGGTAGTCGATGCAGGAACGGAGAAAACCATCCTTATTTCCCCACAGAGAAGAACCCTGCGCCCACCCGGGAGAATGAGGGTCGGATAATGCCCGCCGCGAGAGATTCACTGATGTAACCCACCTTTGCAATCCTCTTTGGCTGGGACAAGTTATACAGCCGACTGGTGGGTAGATGGGCTCCGGGGAGAAGGTCGATTGCACTATCGTATGGTCGGTGTGGAGGCAGGGAAAGGGCGCGTTGTTTACTAAACACTTGTCCCAGGTCGTAGTATTCCGCTGGATCCATGGACAAGTCGGGGGGTTCAACGGCAGATGAGGTCGTGGCGGTTCTTACAGGGGAAAGGGCCGACTGTAGACAAGTGGAGTGACAAAACGGACTCCAATTGGCTATCTTCCCGGCGGACCAATCAATATAAGGATTATGCCGGCTTAACAGGGTACCCAAGAACTATAGGAGCTTGAGGAGAGGAAATTAAGTTAAATTGTACCTGCTCCCGATGGCTCCCAGCGAGGATCAAAGACAGTGGTGGTGTACGGTGAGTTATTCGGGCCAGAAGTCTTCCGTCCAGTGCCCGGGCTTCCAGAGGGGTACTCAACGGCTCCCGAGGGATTCCAGCCTAGGAAGCAATTTTTTCATCCAACAGATTGCCCTCAGCACCGGAGTCTCTCAAGTTCAGGGACTGTTGACTTAGCTTACAGTAGCTTGGATCTGCATCCCGGATTGGGGAACAGAAGGGAATATTGTCTGACTCACCAGCATCCCCGTTTCTACTGGTGAGCCCTCCATTTTGGCCTAAGGGAACAGGTAGCACGAAAATGGCCAGACTGACCGCAACAGAAACAATCCCCAGCTCTGAATCCCCGGAGTCGCTCTGTGGGAGAAAGACGGCTCCATCCCAGCTGCATTGGATCCTCTCCCGGGGTGGTGGAAACGGCCAGGTCGGGTGCTATTCTACGGACGGGAAGAGGAGAGAAGGTAGGGCTGGGAGAAGATGTTAAAGCGTGCCATGGGGTGCCAAATGAGTAGGACGACCGTTTCTCTCTCTCTCTTTGACGTTCTCCGAGTCGGTTTTTCAACCTGGTGGCCAGGTAAATAACTGAATCCAGGCTGTTAGTGTCATCGCTAGCAGCCAACTTGTCCTTTACCTTATCACAGAGGCCTTGCCGGAATAGCTGCTGCAGTGCCTCATCATTCCAACCCGAGTCGGCCGCTAGCGTCCAGAACTCCACGGAGTATTCGGCAACACTACGTCAGCCTTGACGGAGGGTGAGTAGACGCTTAGCTGCATCCCAGGGTACTTAAAGAGGTGGCTCTAGGAATCGTGGACGCATTAGTAATCTTTTTCCAATAATCTATAGATTCAGGATCAGTTTCTGCTGATTGGAGGGTGGCTAATGTTGTCCCTATTTTTCAAGAAGGGAGGGAGAGAGAAAACAGGGAATTATAGACCGGTTAGCCTGACGTCGGTAGTAGGAAAGATGCTGGAGTCTATTATAAAAGAGGAAATTACGACACATTTGGACAGCAGTAGAACGATGTCCGTGTCAGCATGGATTTATGAAGGGAAAATCATGCTTGACTAATCTTCTGGAGTTTTTTGAGGATGTAACTATGAAAATGGACAAGGGACAGCCAGTGGATGTAGTGTACCTGGACTTCCAGAAAGCTCTTGATAAAGTCCCACATAGGAGATTAGTGGGCAAAATTAGGGCACCTGGCATTGGGGGCAGAGTACTGACATGGATTGAAAATTGGCTGGCTGACAGGAAACAAAGAGTGGCGATTAACGGGTCCCTTTAGGAATGGCAGGCCGTGACCAGTGGGTTACCGCAAGGTTCGGTGCTGGGACCGCAGCAATTTTCAATATATATTTATGATTTAGATGAAGGGATTAAAAGTAACATTAGAAAATTTGCTGATGACACAAAGCTGGGTGGCAGTGTGAAATATCAGGAAAATGTTATAAGAATGCAGGGTGACTTGGACAGGTTGGGTGATTAGGCAAATGTATGGCAGATGCAGTTGAATGTGGATAAATGTGAGGTTATCCACATTGGTGGCAAGAACAGGAAGGCAGATTACTATCTAAATAGAGTCAAGTTAGGAAAAGGGGAAGTACGACGAGATCTAGGTGTTCTTGTACATTAGTCAATGAAAGCATGTATGCATATACAGCAGGCAGTGAAGAAAGCTAATGGAATGCTGGCTTTTATAACATAAGGAATTGAGTATAGGAGTAAAGAGGTCCTTCTGCAGCTGTACAGGGCCCTGGTGAGACCCCACCTGGAGTACTGTGTGCAGTTTAGGTCTCCAAATTTGAGGAAGGACATTCTTGCTATCGAGGGAGTGCAGCGTAGGTTCACAATGTTAATTCCAGGAATGGCAGGACTGTCATATGTTGAAAGATTGGAGTGACTGGGCTTGTATACACTGGAATTTAGAAGGATGAGAGGGGATCTGATTGAAACATATAAGATTATTAAGGGATTGGACACACTGGAGGCAGGAAGCACGTTCCCGCTGATGGGTGAGTCCAGAACTAGAGGCCACAGTTTAAGAATAAGGGGTAGGCCATTTAGAACAGAGAAGCGGAAAAACTTTTTCACCCAGAGAGTGGTGGATATGTGGAATGCTCTGCCCCAGAAGGCAGTGGAGGCCAAGTGTCTGGATGCATTCAAGAGGGAGTTAGATAGAGCTCTTATAGATAGCGGGGTCAAGGGATATGGGGAGAGGGCAGAAACGGGGTACTGCTTGTGTATGATAAGCCATGATCACAGTGAATGGCGGTGCTGGCTAGAAGGGCCGAATGGCCTACTCCTGCACCTACTGTCTATTGTTTACCGCGGATCTTATTTCTGAGATGAAGATGGGGAAGGAAGAGCAGGTCTCTGGCTGATTATCCCAAATCGCGGTGGCCCATGCTAAGGCATTTCCTTGCAACAACCCCATAACGTAAGCTATTTTTGATATGTCCATGGCGTACGTGGATGGCTGCTGCTCGAACAACAAGAAGCATTGCAGTAGCTAAGCCCGGCACTTCCCCAGATCTCCGGCGCAGGGTTCTGGTTCAGGTACGTGTGTCTCTCTTAGCGGACGTGTTGATGACGCATTGGGCGTCGCCAGTACAGGCTGTCTGGGCTGGTCAGACAGATTTCTCGGAGACGACGGGGTCAGATGGGTAGATAATCTGTCGATCTGTTCACTGATCTTTCTTGCGTTCACTGACAGGGAACGGAGGTTCTCCATGACATGCCGGAGAGGATGGCCTGGCTGGCGAGGGCTTGTTGCAAGGAATTCGCGTTGGCTGGGTTCATTGTGGCCAGTTTGTTCTGTTACACGGGGCGACTGAGGAGAACCCCAGTGCAGGTCACCGACACGTCGACTGAGTCGGGGAGGCTGGCGTAGACGTGAACGTAGAACAGCAAGCCGGAGAAATCTTGACACGGAGATGGGATTTACAGGGACTATCTTGAAACTGGGGCTGAACTAAGAACTAACGGTTCAAATCGGAGAAGCGAACGAAGTAGCTCTCGAGAATGGACCAACAAACTGGCATCCCGGGATAGTGACGCCATCGGACTTATTGCAGTCTCTGATGAAAACCAGGTGTGCTGTAATTAAGTAAAGTAACAGTAATTGGAAACCTAATGAGTGAAATTAGGGCATAATCAGGGGGAAAGGAGCGTTAAAGGGGAACAGCCAACCAGAACCATGACAGAAACCTGCCCTGACGTGCAGGGAGATGTTCACGACACTTTTGAAAGCAGGCGTCAGTAAATACAAGATTGACGGTGTACCGACTAGTGTATTGTATGCTGTGTATCATCAGCACATGAAAGCTAGGAAGCCGCCGGCTGCCCCTCCTGCTCCTCCTGCCTCGTCACTGTACCATCGTTAGCTGAACTGCAGGACGTAGGAAAGAAGGCCATACAGGAGGAGACCGGGAAATGGCGTGTTCACAACCCCTTCCGGAACTAGGGGGCTGTCCGAGTTCCCCCGACATAGAAGATTAATTCGATGTGGACCCGGGAGGATCCTAGGCCTTATGTACCTATGGGTGTCCACTGGGCTAAGGGAAATGATCAACGATTTGTTGCTCAGGTGGATACGGGAGCAGGTCATTCTGTGACCCCGGGCGATCCCGATATGTGGAGGGGACCGGAGTATAATATTGAAGGGATGGGGGATGTAACGATCGACGACAACGCCCCGCGTTCTGTATCTGTCCTGATTGATGTAACCTCCGAAAGTATCTCAGGAATGAATGTGTTGCGCGGAATGGATTGGAAGGGTCCTTTAGTTTTGGGATCGGGAACATGCAGGTGGTAGTCGGAAGGGCTAAGTGGGAGCCCTTGATTATCCCCGCACCGACGCAGATAATGTCTATTCTACAATACCGGATACCGGGGTGTCACAGGGAAATAACTGATACTATTGCCTCATTGTAGCAAGCTGTGGTATTTCGACCTGCCACGTTCCTGTACAATAGCTCAGTCTGGCCGGGAAAGAAGCCAGACGGGTCCTGGCGAATGTCTGTTGATTATTGAGAAATGAATCGATACTCTCCCCCGTTGAGTTCCTCTGTGCGTGACATAGGGACGATGGTTGATAATATTTCGGATGATGCAGATGGTCGATGATATGCTGTTATTGATCTTGCCAACCCCTTCTTTTCGATTCTCTTGGAGGAGGAATCACAGGAGCAGTTCGCGTTCACCTGGAACAGTAGGCAGTATTCCTTTACTCGTTTGCCACAGGGATATGTTCATAGTCCTATCTTATGCCACGGGATAGTGGCGCGTGATTTGGAGACTAACGTCAGAATACACCAATATATCGGTGATGTTATGTTACAGGGACCTGACGAAGGCAGTGTCGCAGAGACACTGTGGTCCCTGTTACAGTGTGTGCGAGAGAAGGGATAGGCTGTGAATTAAGATATGGTACAAGGTCCCAGTCAATCAGTGACATTTCTGGGGATCCACTGGCATGCTGGGGGAGATTCATACCGGAAAAGGTGCGAAATATAATTCAAACCGCAGCTACCCCCAATAACAAGCAGGACGCCCAGCGCTTTGTGGGATTATTAGGATATTGGAGGAGGCATATTTCCCATTTGACTCTCCATTTGAAGCCACTGTACGCCGTCACTCGTAAGAAGAGTAAATTCACATGGGGAGATGAGCAAAAGGAGGGGTTTGAGCAGGCCAAAATGGCAGGGGAACACGGTGTTCCCCTTTCACCTAGTGCCCCGGGGGCTCCGTATGAATTACAGGAGTCTGTTCAAGATAACGTGGCCGTATGGAGTCTGTGGCAACTGCTGAACGGAAGGAGGGTGCCCCTAGGGTTCCGGTTACGCTCTATGTCGGAGGCTGCCGAACCATATACTCCGTTCGAACGGCAGCTCCTGGCTTGTTACTGGGCCCTGGTGGAAACGTAATTTGCCTATTACGTCCTGGGTGTTCCCCCAGATATGAAGGTGAGACAGGGGCGTGCACAGCAGTCATCCATAGTGAAGTTGAAATGATATATATACAGGACCGGACTGCTAAAGGAACCGAAGGAGTCAGCCATCTTCATGAACATGTAGCCAGATTACCTATGACAGCTGGAACCGATGAAGAGAAGGCGGTTTCCGCTCTCGGACTCTCCCCCATTCGATGGTGCCGGCCGTACGAGGAATTGACATCGGAGGAAAAGGCTGCTGCTTGGTTTACGGAAGGCTCAAGCCATTGGTTATCGGGACGCCAACAGTGGAAGGCTGCTGGTCTGCAACCCTCGAACGATACGCAATTAATACAAGAAGGAGAGGACGAGTCCCATCAGCTGGCAGAACTTGTAGCGGTTACCCTGCCCTTTTCAATCCCCACCAAGGAAATTTGAATATATACCGACTTGTGGGCAGTGGCTAATGGAATGGCAATCTGGATGGTGAGTTGGCAGATGCACCAGTGAACAGTTCATCTGAACAAGGAATATTGGCAACAGATATGGCAAGAGGCGCAGAGGCACGACATTTATGTGTGTCATGTGAATGTTCACCAGAAGGACATTAGCCCTACGGCGCTCTACAATAATCAAGTAGGCGGATTGGCTGCGGTATCTGCAATTATAGTGTCTCTAGCTAGCTGGACCCACGAACAGTCCGGTCACCTCGGGGTGAAGGGGACGCGAGAGTGGGGACTAGTCCATGGGATATCTTTGACGGTGGATGACTGTCGGACTATTGTATCAAGTCTCCTACTTGCCAGCAAGTCAAGCCTCATTCTGTCCCGCGTGGACCTTTCGCCCATATTAAGACAGGCTCCTTACCGTCTAAAGTATGGCAGATTGATTACATTGGACCCCTGCCCCACATAAGAATAATACATATGTGTTGACAATGGTGGCCACTTATTCTGGATTCCTGTTGGCCACACCCTTTCCTAGTGCCAGTCAGGAATCCACCATTGGAGGGGTAGAATACCTGACGTCACATGATGACACACCCGAGGAAATACAGTCAGATAATGGATCCCATTTGACAGGGCAACAGATCCAGGATTGGGCGAAAAAGCAAGGTATTTATTGGCTACCTTATTACCCCCAGGTAGCTGGCTTCATTGAACGATGAAATGGACTTTTGAAGCAGCAGATTCGATTGTGACCCCACCCCACGCTATGAAGGGATGGCATTCAGCGCTGCAACAAGCGGTGAACGTTCTGAACAATCGACCACAAACGGGGTTCCCCAGTTTCCCGTTTGATTCGGACTTATCCTCTGGCTTTAGAAGGTATTTTAGAGGGTACTCCCTTGAGTGAGATATGTGTGGTAGCTAGTAAATATGGGTGACAGGGCCAAGAGGGGAACGGCAGAATGGGGAAATAGTGGCCCCCGTACAGGCACTACTCGGTGGGTCGCTTTAGAAGGACAGGAATAATTACAATGTTTAAATTCCGAATACCTAACAGCTCAGAAGTACAACTAATGTTTTCTTGTGCATCACAGACCGATGGCTGGAGTGCTGCTATGGTACGTTGCTCTATTAAGGGCACTTCAGGAGATCACCCCTATTCAGGGAACAGCCAATCATAAAAGAAAGTGGAACCATACGCGATCAATATAGGCGATCTCCGAATACAATCAGTGATACAGATGCTCTGTCTCAGGCGCGAAGAAAACACCCTGGGTCCATGGGTCACCATCCACATTCGCGGATTCCCTCTGCTGTCCCTCTTCAGGGCAGGACAAATATAAACTTCGAAACGTTGTAAATCCAGTATAATTGGAGAAATAAGCCACTGGGTGTTCAAAGTCATCCGCACCCTTTTGTAACAATACTGCCCCAGCAGCTTCGTCACTGGCGTCTGCTGCTATCGAGAATGGTTTTGAAAAGTCAGGTGCTCTGAGTACGGGATGAAAACACAGTACAGTTTTTAGTCGTTCAAAAGCCGCCTGACAAATGTCAGTCCATACAGATCTCTCACTCTTCCCCAGGAGTTTTGTAAGGGTGAGAGCGATATCTGCAAACGCTTTGCAGAACTTTCGGTAATACCCCACCAAACCTAAAAACCTTCTCAGAGCTTTCCTGTTAGTCGGAACGGGAACCTCAGCTTTAGCCTGTACCTTGGCTTGTATATGAGCCAGTTGCCGCTGACCTACTACATACCCCAGATACGTGACAGTAGCGTCGCCGCACTCACTTATACTGAGGTTCACTGTTAGATTGGCCTCAGGCAGCCGTTTGAACAGTTTTTACACAGACACAATGTGCTCTTCCCACATGTCACTCCAGACCACTAAATCATTGATGTGAGCCCCTGTGTTTTCTGTACCTCTAATTACCGAGTCAATCTTCCTTTGAAATGTTCCTGTAGCATTTTTCATTCCGGCAGGTAAAACATTATTTTCATACAGCCCTGGAGATGTGACAAGTGCTGAGATTTCTCTAGCCCTTTCATTCAAAGGAACACACCAATATCCTTTCAGCAAGTCAATCTTGGTCACGTACCTAGCGTTTCCCACTTTATCAATACAATCATCTACTCCTGGGATAGGATAAGCATCTAACTTTGTGATGGCATTGATTTTCCTGTAGTCGGTACAGAATCTCATGCTACAGTCCAATTTGGGAACAAGAACACAAGGGGCCGCCCAGTCTGAGGTAGGACGCCTAATGATACCGGTTGCTAGCATGTATTCAATTTCTTTTTCCACCAGCTTACTTTTCTCAAATTTATTGTATAGGGATGCTGCATAATGGGCTGGGCTGAACTTACAATGACATCATACACTGCACTCGTGCGCCATCTCGGAACATCGGGAAATAAATCCTTATACCTGTTAATTAGCTCTGTCACTTGTGTTCTCTGAGCAGTCTCCAAGTGACAGACTTTATCAGTAGAGTAAGTCAAAATAATGGAATTGTCCAGTCTGATTGACACTATATTTAACTGATTCAACGCTCTTGCTCCTCGTTATCAGATTCCACCCCTTCAGCTGGTTCCATGACTGTACTAACTGGTACTATCTGGGAGTCATGATATGGTTTGAGCATATTTAGGTGAACTAGCTGATTAGTCTTTCTCCTATCAAGAGTTTTAATAACATAGTTCAAAGAGTCAATCTTTTTAATCACCTCGTAGGGTCCCTGGAAACTCGCATGGAGGAGGTTGATCACCAAGGGAAACAAAACCAGGACCTTATCGCCAGCTTCAAACATCTGTTTCCCTGCTCTCTTATCATACCAATGCTTCATTTTTGACTTGGGAGTCTTATAAATTCTTCCTTGCAAGGTTGCATACTTTACTAAGTCTCCCGCTGAATTTCAGGACATAATCTATCACACTGACACGCACTGTCGGGTTCCCTTCGGCCTATGGCCGAAAACGAGCTGAAATGGACTAAACCCCAGTGATTCCTGAATAGTGTCCCTCACAGAAAAATGTTTTTTAAAGTTGAATGAAACCGCTCCAAAGTCCCTTGAGACTCCGGGTCGTAGGCAGATGTTACAATTTGTTTAGCCCCCAGCTCAGAAACTATCTGCTGAAATGTGGATACCAGTGTGGAAAAACTTGACGAGGTCCTTTACCACAACTTTTGAATTGATGCTCCTGAGAGGTACAACCTCCGGGAACCTAGATGCAGCGCACATAACAGTTAGCACATACTGACACCCTGCTGCAGTCTTTGGTAACGGGCCCACACAGTCCACTGTGACTCGGGAAAATGGTTCACCGAAAGCAGCTATCAGCCGAAATGGCGCTTTTGGGATGGCCTGATTAGGTTTTCCCACCACCACACACGTGTGGCACCCTCTGCAGTAATTGACAATATCTTTCCTCATGTTAGGCCAGTAAAATTCCTTCATAATCCTGTGTACTGTATTCTTTATTGCAAAATGTCCCCCAAAAGAAATCTTGTGTGTTTAAAATTTCAGCCCTGTAAATCTTTGGAACCACTACCTGATGGGCAATCGCCCAATCCTCATCTGCGGGCACCACTTCCTCATTAACACCCCATCTTTAGTGTAATATCCCACTGCCTCATTCTGAATTTCCTCCTCAGAGAGAGCTGTCTCTTTTAAAGTCCGGATCTTTATTTTGCTCCTGTCTGAATTCTTCCCTCGATAACCCCGTCTTTTCCACCCTCCATACTCACCTCAACCTTACTATCCTCCAAGTCCTGCTGGTATAGGGACGGTCAGAAAGTTTCGAATAAATCAATATTAGTGTCAGCAGCCTTTTTTGACATGCTTCTTGTTACTGAGCCTGCAGGACAAACTTCGGAACTGATGGGCGGATCCTCAGCAGCAGCAGGCTTGTTAGGGAGCTGGAGATCGGCTGGAGACACGTCTCCACCTGCAAGGTCATTCCCGAGTAAGACATCAACGTTGTCTATCGGTAGTTTAGATTGCACCCCTTCAATTGGGTGCAACAAAGCTCATTCAGTGTTCGCACTGTGTGTCTGGTGGTGTCTGTCTGTGGCCCAGCGGATCTGCTTTGTATCTCCACATGTTGGACACCAGCTGTCCTTCAACCTGCTCCGCCCACCGCTTTCTGCAGACTCTCTACAAGCAGGCAAGTGATTTCGGAGAAAGGTAAACAATCAGCAGAGGAACCATAACATCATTGTTTCGAGCAGTTTCTGTCTCTCTCTCATTGCGCTGGACGCCTCCCTCTCTCTCTCTTAATAGCAGCACAATTCATAGGGCCTCTTCTGGACCCCTTTCCAAACTAAGGTGACCCCTAACAGTGTTCATAGCATGTAATTTCCAATCTGGTGTGCAGTAGCTTATCTCTATGGGAACAAGACCAGATGCATTTTGACTAATTGGCATTAGGACAACGACGCATCAGTTGCACATTTGAGATAAAAGCCGATTTACGGGTACAGGCCTTGATCCTGCGTTTGAGATTAGCGGCTGTGCTGCAGGACAGCAGCATCTGGACTAATTCTCCTCCTGGGTCGTTAGTTACACGATCACATCGAGCTATAGTGTACAGCTTTGTTGGAGCCTTTGATCCAGATAATCACGATCTGCTGCCTGCAGGAAACACTCAAGGAAATGGAGGAATGTAAAATAGAGTTGCCTTAGGAATACCTTTCAGTGAATGATCAGGACGCGCTGTAAAAGTGCCACTGTGGTCAGTGTTAAAGCTCCAGAGACAACAATATTATCATCGCGGTCAACGGTGGGCATAGAACAATAATCACGTCGGCGGTTTGGCCGGCAATGAGATTATCATCTCAGTTCAATGAGCTGAGATCCAGAGAAGCAAAAACAACACCAACAATTAGATTAAAACTCATTAGCGTGCAACATCAACAACATCAGCGTGGACAGTGACATGCTTTGAATGTATAGACCATTCTGCTTATTGAATAGAAGAGCACATGATCGTTTTGATGTTCAAGTATTACACTCAATGTTTCTGCTTTGTGTCCGTTGTTCTGCATTTCCAATCTACAGAGTGGCTCTCCAGGTCAGGGAAATGTGTCTGAGTTTAATTCGTGGAGATGTTGGGCAGATTCAACAAGATTGTGTTTCGCATCCGTCCACATCTACAGAAAAATCATCCCTGGAATGTTTACTCGTATTGGAGCAAAAGAATAAAAAATCAAATTATTAACAAATCTGTAATAACAACGTGTCCTATTTTTATCTTACACAAACATGTAGAGTATACCGTATTTGTGCATGTGCTGAACTACAACGGGTTAACTACAGCAATTTCTGATTGAAATTAATCTGCCTTGTGATGTGTAATAATTCACTTTGTTTTTGTACACTGCCTGGATGAAACAACACCAAGCTGAACATTTATTTGCCGCATTCTTCACAATGTGGTAAAGTGTTTAAATATGTTAAACGTATGTTTACATGTACTGTATACAAGATATATTAACAATTAGATTTACCCATGTTATTGCCAGTTTGCGAGATCAGAGAAAAAAAGCAGCTGTAGGATTCCTTCTTTTCATCCCTTTGCATTTTCCACCTACCACCTCACAGCGTCTCACTTCATCTCCCACCCACTCACCTTCACTCTTATCTGCCTTCACCGATCATCTACCAGCTTGGACTCTTTCCACTCCCCACACCATCTTATTCCGGCTTCTCCCCACTTCCAGTCCCGATGAAGGGTCTCGGCAGGAAATCTCTGTTTTGCTTTATCCCCCTCTATAGAAGCTACCTGACCTCCTGACTTCCTCCAACATTTTGTGTATGTTACTCTGCATCTCCAACACCTGCAGAATCTCATCGGGACAGAGTGCAGAACGCAGAGACAACATCGATAACTAATGTCGAGAAGGCCACACATGGAAAACTGGAAACAGTAAATGACCCGACAGGCACAATGTTGAAAAGTTGCCTCATGTGGAAGGACTGTTTGGGACCCTGACTAGTGGTGAGGAGAGTGGTCTGGGTCAGATCTAGCACTTCATCCACTTGCAGAGTTGGCTTCCAGCCCCTACACCCCTCCTTATCGCTGTAAAACTTCTCTCTTTCGTGGACAACTCTTATACTTGGTGGTGATTTGCCACAATAACAGGACCCCCTGATTTGTTCACTCCACTGTCACCAGGTGGCGCTCTCCCGCAATAAAGCTGAGAGACAGAAATGTGGCGCTGCAGCCTGCTGAAATGTTTATTCAAGATTCAAGGTTGTTTAATTCCCTTTTTAGCAAACACGTGTAAATGAGGTCGAAATAATTATTATTCCGGCTCCAATGCAACACAAAACAAATAATGTAACAGCATATATCTTCAGTTTATATACTGAGCACGGATGGATTGTATATCCATAAAGTGACACTCGGCACAGGATGCCTGTTGATAAGATGACAGACAGGAAATTATAAAATAGAGGTCGTGTGGAATTGTGGGTTAGTGGGTAACGATATTTATCAGCCTTACTGCTTAGGAAAAGTAGCTGTTTTAGAGTCTGGTTGTCCTAGTGAGGATGCCGCGTAGTCTACTCCCTATGGGAGTGGGACAAACAGTCCATGAGCGGGATGGGTGGAGCTACATTATGAAAATCAGGTTGGTGCTTGATCTCAAGAGAGGGAATTTGGAAAATACCTATCAGATGCCTTTTAGAACAGCTTGTAATTGTGCTAACTAAGGAAAAGTTAATTCTGGATTGAGTGCTGTGTAATGAACCAAATTTGATTAGGGAGCTTATGGTAAAGGAAACATGTGGATGCAGTGATCAGAACAGGTTAAAATTCACCCTGCACCCTGAGATGGGAAAGGCTCAACAAGTCATCATTATTAGTGGAGTGAAGGGAACTGCGGAGGCATGGGAGATCACTATCAGGGATGATGGCAGAATAGCAATGGCTGGAGTTGCTCAAATTGACAGCCTCAGGGTTGAAGAGAAACACATCAGATTCCACCTGCGCAGCTTCAACCTGAAGGCAGGAATATCGATTTCTCCGTCCAGTAAAAGAAAATCACTGCCCATCGCCTCTCCTACTCTATCCACTCTGGCCATGCACCTTTAAAGTTATGTAAATGTGATGTCACCATTCATTACGAGAGGACTATTCATAAGGATGTAGCGGTGTGCTACACGTAGCGCTGAAATAACGACACGTAGTCGGTGAGCTGCAGTTGCAAAAGAGATTTATTCGAACATCGCGGCCTCGCTTTAAGGCCTTCTTGATCCTGATACTCTATCAGGATGCTCAACAAATACCCTATTGTTTGTGAAAGTGTTCGAAATTCAGGGTCAAATTAGCTCACCTCTGCTGATAAATCATCCCATGTATTACACTGCTAAAACCGCTCTGACTGGCTCCATAGCTACTCTTAAGATTTCTTTCGGCTGAGGGATTAAAACCGTGCATAGAATTCGATGTGTAGCCTCATTAGTACCCTGTACGCTGGTAGCTACACCGACCCATTACATAATCTCTACTCCTTGTGCGGGGATTAGAGATTATGCCATTTGAACTACTACTTGAAATCTGCCTTTTGAACTACTTGATGCAGAATCACAACGTCGTCATTAGATTTCCTTCCTCTGCTTCTGTGTTCTCAGCAGATTGGACATCTCGCATCCCGTTCCCTCCTCTAGGCGATTAAGCAGTGAACAAATTTAGTGAGCATATAAACATGGACGATAGCATGTCTCTAGGGTTAGTCCTTCGCTGTGGGTGTAAGATATGGGACACCCGGGAATCTTCCAGTCTCCCAGATGGCCATATCTGTGCCTGGTGCACCGAGATGCAGCTTCTGAGAGAACGTGTTAGGGATCTGGAGCTGCGGCTTGATGACCTACAGCTTGTAGTGGAACGTGAGCAGGAGATCGATAGGAGCTACAAGGAGTTAGTCACCCCGAGGCTGCAGGAGTTATATAAGTGGGTGATTGTCATGGAAAGACAGTAATCGTTATCTCCTGTTCGATGCTGTTGAGGGGGATGACCACAGGGGGGCTCTCTAGTATCTGAGCTATTCCCATTTTTTCCATGACAATCACCCACTCATCTAACTCCCGCAGCCCGTCCTGCAGGTCCAACTCCTGCAGGTCTCTGGCACTGAGCCCGGTTCCGTGAAGCAGAAGGGAGGGAGTAAGATGAGGAATACGGTAGTCATAGAGGATCGCATAGTGAGGGGAACAGACAGGAGGTTCTGTCAGCCTGATAGAGATAGTGTTGCATCCCAGGTGCCGGGGTACGGGATGTCTCGGATCGGGTGCAGAGAATTCTGAAGGGAGAGGGTGAACAGCTAGAAGTCTTGGTACACGTCGGTACCAATGACATAGGTAGAAAAAAGAGAGGAGGTCCTGAAGAGAGAATTCAGGAGTTACGTAGGAAGCTGGAAAGCAGGATAGTAATCCAGGGTAGTAATCTCAGGATTGCTGCCCGTGCCACATGCTAACGAGCGCAAGAATAGCATGACCAGGCATATCATTGCGTGAGTGATAGACTAGTGTAGGGGACAGGGTTTTGGTTTCCTGGATCCTTGGGGCATCTTCGGGGAGGTGCGGCCTGTTCAGAAACGATGGATTACAGCTGAACCGAAGGCGGTGCAAAATCCTAGAGGGGAGCTCTAATAGAGCTGTTAGGGAGAGATTAAACTAATTTGAATTTAGTTTGGGATCCGGAGTGATAGGACTGAGGAAGTGGAAAACAGAAATAAATCAGAGATAGCGTGCAACAGAGATGACAGAAAGCAAAGGCAGAAGATGAGGCTTAATCACAGCCAGTGGGATGAGTTACCGGGTAATAGAGGCGTGGTGCAGTAAAAACAGTAAATCCTGGACTGGAAGTGTTGCATTTGAATACAGCAGCATGAGAAATAAAATGGACGATCCTGAAATCCAGATACACATTGGCAAGTATGACGTTGTGGCCATCTCCGAAACATGGCTAAAGGATGGCTGACATTGGGAGCTGAATGTCCAAGGATATACGGTGTATCGGAAAAATAGGTTAGTAGACAGGGGAGGGGTGTGCAGCCCTGTGTAAAAGAAATGATATTAAATCATTAGAAAGAGATGACATAGGATCGGAAGCTGTAGAGTTTCTATGGTTTGAGTTAAGAAATGGCAAGGGTAAAAGTACCCTAATGACAGCTGTATACAGGCTTCCAAACGGCAGCCAGGATGTGGAAAAGGCGTGTCAGAAGGGCAATGTCATGATAATCATTATAAATTTTAACATTATGGTAGATTTGGAAAAACAAGCCGCTACTGGACTGCAAAAGAGAGAATTTGTGGAATGTCGAAGGGATGGCTTTTTAGAATAGCTTGTTGTCGAGCCCACTAGGTGATCAGCTGTGCTGGATTAGGGGTTGTGCAATGATCTGGAAGTGATAAGATAGTTTCAGGTTAAGGAACCCTTAGGGAACAGAGATCACAATATGATCAAGTTCACTTTGAAATTTTAGAAGGAGAAACTAAATTCCAACGTGTCGTTATTTATCTTATAAGAATCACTGTGGTTATAATTAAAACTATTATCATAGACTACAAGCAGAAGCATTCCCCAGAAGTCTCCAAAATGTTAAAAGGCTCATGGCCAGGTTACCTTACTATCGGTGAACCCATGCATCTTTTCTCCAATTCCCTTAATTTTCTGGATCTCCTGAGTGATATGCTGAGGTAGATCTGTAACATTAGAAGCCTCATCTGGAATATTCCTTTCCTTTGACAGCAAATGTCACTCCTTTCTCTGCTGGCAATAAATCCAATGCCATCCTATTCTGTAAAACTGCCATCCTCAGAGCTGATAGTTCAGTAGTTAAATCCTTGATCCGCGTCTGGACATCAGTTAAAAACTTTGCAGTGTTATTCGCCAACTGTTCTAGTGCAGCTGCCAACTTGAATACTTCTCACGAATTTCGGTCTATCCCATAGAAAGGAAAAGATATCATCCAAAATTTCTCACTTTCTGTAGTTTTTCTCCTATTTCGTTCTAGCTGGTTATGATGAGAAATGTTGGCTAATGAATATATAGAGGGTACTACATAAGCTGAGTAGCAACATCCCGTCCAATTTCTCACCGTGATAGTTCCCTTGTCATCATAAGGCCCTGAGAGCCACGGATGTGCCTTCTTACCACATACACGATAAGTTCCGTTAGCAGCGTACGGAGGGGGATCAGTCCTAATTTCTGTACAAGAGCTATTTCCAAAAAACGTTTCCTCTATCCTTCCAGTACGACAATAACAGATCCCATTTACCTTACTCAGAGTGTGGGCAGGTTGTACAGAAGTTCTCTCAGGTCACTTCTGTAGGTATACGTAAATAGCATCCCTTAAAACAGTGACACCCACAATTCTGGGTTGTGCTACATCCTGATATCCACCATCGATCCAATAATGGGTCTCAGGATTTACTCAAAGAATTCATAATTCTCACAGGTAACATCTCACGACGATTCAAAGGAACTCCTTCCAAGGGTATTCCTGGTTCCGCATGCTGGGGTAACCTGGCGCATACCCAACAAGCCGACTGCCTTTTTCGTTCTGCATATGTGTGGCATAGAGAAAGGAAAGTATTTGTTTGGAGACTTGGGGCACATAGTACAAAAAGTAACATTAGTACAGTCATCATGATATTATTCCCCCTTCGTTTCTCCTACTTCCTTAACGGCGGGTTTACAGTCAGTTCGATGAATCCACCTTGGTTGCCCCTCCTTCCATACGGCCGTGCGTGTGGTCAGCAGCACCTGATAGGGTCCTTTCCACCGAATGCCCAATTTCTTTCTGTCCCAATGCCTTATCAAGACAAAGTCTCCAGGATTAACAGTGGGATAGTCCCCTTTAGCTTGATCCTCTAACTCTTGGTGGACCTGGAGAAACTGCGAATGCAAACGTTGGAAAATCTTTGTTAGTTTACACATCTTTTTTTCCATTTCCTCCCCTATAGTATGCATCTCTATTTTATCAGGGAGGAGATGAGTTAACCCCGGTGTCCATCGCGTACGTATAGGCTTTCGATAAAGGATTTCTGATGAGGATAATCCAGTTTTAGTGGAGAGCATGAAGCTCATATGGAACAATACCAGACGTAAAACCTTAAACCAGGTTAGTCCAGTTTCTTGCATAAGTTTAGTTAGTTTATTCTTTAAGGTTCCATTTGCTCGTTCCACTATGCCAGCGGCTCTTGGATGGTGAGCACAGTGAAATTGCTGTTTTATTGCCAGTTCTTTACAGTTTCTGTTTTCATTTATCTTAGTAATAAACTGAGGGCTATTGTATGAGCTTATTGATTCAGCAAATCCCAAACAGGGAATCACTTCTCTTAGTAATACTTTTACAACAGTATATCAGTGGTGGGTACAGCATCTATCTGTCTGCTAACTACATCTACTATTACCAAGCAATATTTACAACAATATACCTTGGGTAATTTTATAAAATCAAGTTGTAGAGAAGAAAAAGGTCAGCCCGTTCCGGAAACACAAGACATTCCCTTTCCAGCATTCGTGCGTTTTTTCATGCTGTGGCTCGCTTTTCAGCTGCTTCCTGGAAATCAGGGTGCCACCAAGATATTAACCATTCCCTCCCTGCCCAGGTGTGTACAATTATTTACATAATCTATTAAGATAGATAAGAACACAGAAGGAACACAAACCTGTCCTACAGGTGTCACCCATAAATTTGTCTGAGGTTGAAGGTGGTAACGCATTTGGGATGGTAGTTTGTGTTCTCCTTCAGCGGCGTCCCCGTGGAACTTATATATTCCCCCGATGTTAGTTACGTTTTCCTCCATGTCCGCCATACCCGTCCTTAGATTTTGTCTAATAAGAGCTTGCTGGTCTCCCGAAGGGACTAAAAATGTGGGGTACGGGAGTCTATGTAAAAGTTCGCCGTTTAATCTGTTTGAGATTTCTTCTCCACAGGCTTTTTCATGTTAGCATTCGAAACGTTAATCAAAGAGGAATTCAGTTTTGGCTTGAATTTTTGGCTCCTCCACTGAAGCCCTCACTCAGGCCCTGTTTATTTTGTTCCAAATATTTGTGGACTCCCTCTTCAGTGCCTTCTTCATTTATGACTTTCCATTGTTTGTTTAAGGTCTTCTACAAAGAATTGGTTCTGTGGTGGATTCTCAAAGTCAGAACTGAGTACGCTGTCAGACTGCACTTTAGTCTGTTGCTAGGATACAGGCACGAGTCAGAGCAAGTAGCTCAGCGTTCTGGGCGGAGACAGCTGCTGCAAAGGAGACTTGCTCAATTACTACACTGTTGTCACTTATCGCATAGACTGAACATCGTTTTCCTGCTGGATCCACAAAAGAGCTTACAGCCTCATAAAACGTTGCCTCGGGCTGGAAGGGGTATTGCGGAAGGGATGGGAGAGTCTGTCCTTCTCTCACGGTGATCCGGACGGGGGTGGGGGAGGGGGAGCTGTTGGTGCGGTCGACTTCATGGCCTGAAATTTCCCAGAGATGTAGTACAACGTCTTGGGTGAGGTCAGTGTTAAAAAGGGTCTTGTCAGATGTCCCGTCTTCAACTTTGACTCCTTCGCGTATCGGAGTTGGCCCGCGGCCAAGTCTTGACCGTCTCCCTCGGTGCTGGAGACTTGTTTCGTCAGGGTGTTGGCAAGGAACCCAGGGTAAAGGCTGTGTGTTATATGGGGAACCACCATTTCTGTCTGCCGCCAAAGGAAATCCGGAACTTTGGCCAGTAATGCACTGCCCTCTGTTTCTTGACCTCTCCAATCACCGTGACTGGGAAACTCTGCTTATCGAGACGTGCATAATACTGGCTTTCCTCAGTTGAAAACTCTGTAGGATCATAGCACAGAGGGCCTGCCTCTGGCAGAGGGGGATCAAACGAAGGGGAATCCAATTTAAGTGCCCACCACTCGCGGAGCGTGGAGGGTTGTCGGTAACTGGGGAAGCTGTCGGTTGTTCGCTAGCCCCAGGATGATATCCCTGACCGTGCATAGAATCTCAAATTCCAACGGACAGAGCAAGTCTCATTCTGCTAGATTACAACCCAGTGGCTGCAGACATGAATACGTGCATTCCATGCTTTGATTCCCGTTTCTGATCCCCCAGATATAGCCCGCTCGCTTCCTTCTTCCCGCTGAACATTTTCACCTTTAATATTAGTTCCCTCCGGGGTTGATCGGGATTCGAAAAACGTGTCTCAACAATATGTCAAAGCTCGTCATATTCCATTTTGATCATTGTCAGGCCAATCCATAGCATTTGGCTAACTTAACTGGTAAGCATTGGAATAGTAAGGCATTAAACTCGGGGGTTGTTTGGGGCTGGTGTGTTGGGATTGATTCCAACTATCAGAGGCAATTATAGTCTGCAATCTGTTCTGTCTGTACATTTTCACTGTGGTTTCCCGCCTGTCACACCTGATAGGTTCGGTATCTTGATTCTGCTTCATCATTCTGCAGAGACAGAATACATTTTCCACGGTCGCATTAAACATTTGTATCGTACTGCGGACACGCTGAGCAAACTGTGCTGTTTTTCTTTCTTTTCTATCTGCGGCCTGGTTCATGATCATTATCATTTCCTGAGGCGTCCAGGGTGCATACACAGGAACTACTGGGGGCTGCTCGTAGATTGGGCAGCATTCGGGTGGGCAATTGTCTCTGTGGAGCCATTAACTCTGGGGTCTTATTGGATTCTTCCCTCCCTGTTTCGGAATAATCTTCGGTATTCCCTTTCCTTTCTGGATCTCAGAGCCTTCCCTTCCCGGCCACTGCTGTTTTACCCGAAAGGCCACTATATCTGAGTACTCGGAAGATTGGGGTTCGGGAGAACCGGGCGCACTCGGCCCCTGATAAGGTAGAGATACTGTGCGTTTCCAATCCTCATCGTGGTCACTATCCTCAAACAGGGTCGGTATGCCGGACATGGGTTCGGGATCCCGTATTTGCCCCAGATCTCTCGCGTAGCACTGTCGATCTAAACCTTCCTGTGCATATCTGCCTTTGCCTGTTTACTGTGTTACTCTATCTGGCCGGTAAAGTGGTATTTCATTTGATGTCAGCTTTAGCTTTCCGTTCATTAATCAGGAATTTCCATTTCTTTCCACAGTTCTTTTTCGTCCATATGACTCGTTTTCCCAAGTTCCTCCCAACGACCAAATATAGTTACGCAATTTCTTATTTAAGCATGCTGATAATCTACAATAGTCGTTTTATTTTTCCTTTATCATCTTCACTTAATTTAAATGATGGTGAGTTATTTCCGGATTTATCTGAAGTCTGACCATCGTTTCATATGATTTTATATATTCGGCTCTACCACCAGAGGAATCTAACCTTTTTAGTTCCCGGAGGACTCTGATCTCCAAATTCTAGGGGGTACTCGAACCTCCCTAAAAATGCTCTCAAACACTAATCGGCCACTCTTTTCTCTCACCCACTTCAGGTTCCTGACCTTCGTGTGGGGAATTTCACCTCTTAGCAACCGGCCTAAGGCAGAGTGCAGATACTCAAGATGTGGCCTCAAACTGGGACTCGAACACGACTCCTTGTTTTTGGGCAGAGGACTCGAACCCCGCTATCGGCGGACTCGAACCTCCTTCTCCTTATTCGGAAACTCGAACACGACTCCTTGTTTTTGGGCAGAGGACTCGAACCCCGCTATCGGCGGACTCGAACCTCCATCTCCTTATTCGGAAACTCGAACACGACTCCTTGTTTTTGGGCAGAGGACTCGAACCCCGCTATCGGCGGACTCGAACCTCCTTCTCCTTATTCGGAAACTCGAACACGACTCCTTGTTTTTGGGCAGAGGACTCGAACCCCGCTATCGGCGGACTCTAACCTCCTTCTCCTTATTCGGAAACTCGAACACGACTCCTTGTTTTTGGGCAGAGGACTCGAACCCCGCTATCGGCGAACTCGAACCTCCTTCTCCTTATTCGGAAACTCGAACACGACTCCTTGTTTTTGGGCACAGGACTCGAACCCCGCTATCGGCGGACTCGAACCTCCTTCTCCTTATTCGGAAACTCGAACACGACTCCTTGTTTTTGGGCAGAGGACTCGAACCCCGCTATCGGCGGACTCGAACCTCCTTCTCCTTATTCGGAAACTCGAACACGACTCCTTGTTCTTGGGCAGAGGACTCGAACCCCGCTATCGGCGGACTCGAACCTCCTTCTCCTTATTCGGAAACTCGAACACGACTCCTTGTTTTTGGGCAGAGGACTCGAACCCCGCTATCGGCGGACTCGAACCTCCTTCTCCTTATTCGGAAACTCGAACACGACTCCTTGTTTTTGGGCAGAGGACTCGAACCCCGCTATCGGCGGACTCGAACCTCCTTCTCCTTATTCGGAAACTCGAACACGACTCCTTGTTTTTGGGCAGAGAACTCGAACCCCGCTATCGGCGGACTCGAACCTCCTTCTCCTTATTCGGAAACTCGAACACGACTCCTTGTTTTTGGGCAGAGGACTCGAACCCCGCTATCGGCGGACTCTAACCTCCTTCTCCTTATTCGGAAACTCGAACACGACTCCTTGTTTTTGGGCAGAGGACTCGAACCCAGCTATCGGCGGACTCGAACCTCCTTCTCCTTATTCGGAAACTCGAACACGACTCCTTGTTTTTGGGCAGAGGACTCGAACCCCGCTATCGGCGGACTCGAACCTCCTTCTCCTTATTCGGAAACTCGAACACGACTCCTTGTTTTTGGGCAGAGGACTCGAACCCCGCTATCGGCGGACTCTAACCTCCTTCTCCTTATTCGGAAACTCGAACACGACTCCTTGTTTTTGGGCAGAGGACTCGAACCCAGCTATCGGCGGACTCGAACCTCCTTCTCCTTATTCGGAAACTCGAACACGACTCCTTGTTTTTGGGCAGAGGACTCGAACCCCGCTATCGGCGGACTCTAACCTCCTTCTCCTTATTCGGAAACTCGAACACGACTCCTTGTTTTTGGGCAGAGGACTCGAACCCCGCTATCGGCGGTCTCGAACCTCCTTCTCCTTATTCGGAAACTCGAACACGACTCCTTGTTTTTGGGCAGAGGACTCGAACCCAGCTATCGGCGGACTCGAACCTCCTTCTCCTTATTCAGAAACTCGAACACGACTCCTTGTTTTTGGGCAGAGGACTCGAACCCCGCTATCGGCGGACTCGAACCTCCTTCTCCTTATTCGGAAACTCGAACACGACTCCTTGTTTTTGGGCAGAGGACTCGAACCCCGCTATCGGCGGACTCGAACCTCCTTCTCCTTATTCGGAAACTCTCCTTGCTCTCGCAGTGGAACAAAAACACAGAAACAAAAGAGATTGGAAGCTCATATACTGAGATAGCGCCAGATGCAGGCTTAACCCTTACATACTGTTCGGGTCAACGTTGACCCTTTTTGACCTTTGACCGTAGTGAAAGCTCCCAAAACGCCATTTGTTCCAGCAGAAATGTTATGACATTTTCCTAAAGTGACCCAAAATGCGCAAAAATGAAAAAAATAAAAATATTAAACTTGTGTACAGGTGCTACAATTTTTGCAACTGTGAATCTGTTCCAGGTCAAATTTTACACGTACCGATTGTAACGGCTACTGGTGGTCTAATGTTACGCGGAACTCCTGACAAACTGACAGCAACCAGGGATGTCTGGGACAAGTGGGGAACATTTCCCGCTAACGTACAACCCTGTCCTGAGGTCACAATGGATGAAAGACTGGTTCCATTCAGAGGTAATAAATGTCTGCCCTTTTATTGTTAGACTAGTCAATCACTGCTTCAATGAACACATGCTGTCGGTTAATTTAGCTAATGATATTTCCCCTTTTTGTGCTTTTGCAGATCGCCGTCCTTTCCACCAGTACATGCCTAGCAAACCAAGGAGATATGGGATAATGATATGGATGTGATCTACATGGATTTCAGTAAGGCATTTAACAAGGTTCCACACGGTAGGCTTATTCAGAAAGTCAGAAGGCATGGGATCCCGGGAATTTTGGCCAGATGGATTCAAAATTGGCTTGCCTGCAGAAGGCAGAGGGTTGTGGTGGAGGGAGTACAATCAGATTGGAGGGTTGTGACTAGTGGTTTCCCACAAGGATCTGTTCTGGGACATCTACTTTTCGTGATTTTTATTAACGACCTGGATGTGGGGGTAGAAGGGTAGGTTGGCAAGATTGCAGACGACACAAAGGTTGGTAGTGTTGTAGATAGTGTAGAGGATTGTCGAAGATTGCAGAGAGACATTTATAGGATGCAGAAGTGGGCTGAGCAGTGACAGATGGAGTTCAACCCGAAGAAGTCTGAGGTGGTACACTTTGAAAGGACAAACTCCAAAGCAGAGTACAAAGTAAATGGCAGAATACTTGGTAGTGTGGAGGAGCAGAGGGATCTGAGGGTACATGTCCACGGTTCCCTGAAAGTTGCCTCACAGTTAGATAGGGTAGTTAAGAAAGCTTATGGGGTGTTAACTTTCATAAGTCGAGAGGTAGATTTCAAGAGACGCGATGCAATGATGCAGCTCTATAAAACTCTAGTTAGGCCACACTTGGAGTACTGTGCTCAGTTCTGGTCGCCTCACAAGAGGAAGGATGTGGAAGCATTGAAAAGGGTACAGTGGAGATTTACCATGATGCTGCCTGGTTTAGAGAGTATGGATTATGATCAGAGATTAAGGGAGCTAGGGCTTTACTCTTTGGAGAGAAGGAGGACGAAAGGAGACATGATAGCGGATATTAAGAGGAATAGACAGAGTGGACAGCCAGCGCCTCTTCCCCAGAGCCCCACTGCTCGGTACAAGAGGACATGGCTTTAAGGTAAGGGGAGGGAAGTTCAAGGAGGATATTACAGGAAGGTTTTTCACTCAGAGAGTGGTTGGTGCGTGGAATGTACTGCCTGAGTCCGTGGTGGAGGCAGACACACTAGTGAAGTTTAAGAGACTACTAGACAGGTATATGGTGGAATTTAAGTTGGGGGGTTATATGAGAGGCAGGGTTTGAAGGTCAGCACAACATTGTCGGCCGAAGGGGCTGTAATGTACTTTACTATTCTATGTCTATATCTTTAAGGACAGCCTGTGATGTGTTTTCCAGTTACGCTTGGAGTATGCAAGTGTGTACTGTGAAGCCAGCTGTGGGAGGCCCGGAGAGAACGCAAGGCGTGCGCGTCATGTTGGACATGACAGAAGGGCTGAAAGGACACAATGTAACCTGTGACAACTTCTTCACGTCTCATTACCTGGGTCAGGCGCTCCTGAAGAAGAAAATCACAATGGTGGGCACTGTGAGACGGAAAGGCCGGAGCTGGCACCTGCTCTGATTGCAACAAGGGGGAGAGAAGTCTTGTCTTCTAAGTTAGCGTTCACCCATGACACCACAGTTGTGCCGTATATGGCAAAGAAGAGCAAGAATGTGATCCTCATCAGCACTTTACATAAGGCTGCAGAGGTAAGCGATCGGGGGACAGAAAACCAGCCTTCTTTCTGGACTACAATGCCAACAAATGGGGCGTTGAAAACCTTGACAAAGTCACGTGCACATACAGCTGTAAGAGCAGAACAGCCCGCTGTTCTCTCGTTATATTTCAAAAACATCACTGACATTTCCACATACAATGCCTTTACAATACAATGCCTGGAGGACAAGCAAAAGGGACTGGAGGAGGTACTTTTTGGAGGAGCTTGGAAAGGCGCTTGTGACTCTTTCTATGCAATGGCGAGAACACCTTCCCCACACAGCATTCTCAGCAGTAGTGTTAAGGGCAGTGCAGCAATCTGAACCTGGTCCTGCTCAACAAGTCCGAAAAGAGGCCAAAACAGAGGGACAGAAGAGAGGGAGATGCAAATTCTGCCCTGCAAAAAAGAACTGCAAACCATCGACTACTTGGACCAAATGTGCTAGGCTCATATGCAAGGACCATGCACGCAGGGTTTCCCATGACTGCTTTGAATGTTTAGTTTGTTGGTTAAATGTTATTTCATGTTGAATTCATAGTTATAATTCGATAGTAGTTAGTAAGATTTTGTTATGATATAGCAGTGTGGGCAGTGTTTGCTGATCTTAATGGTTACAAATGGGTAAATAATACTGGTTATAAAATAAACCCTAAAGTTCACAAATGCTGTTGCCATTTTCAGTTTCAATAAAATATATTACATTCTTTATGGTTGTTATGTTTTCATGTCTTAAGTAGAATAGGGCATTATATTGTGTGACAGTTTTGGTGTTTTCTCCAATGATGAGAGGTGTAAAACCTAAAAAATAACTGTCCCTCATCTCTGATACATTAGTTAAGGATTTGTCATACTTTTATTAATGTCAGATAGGCTACTCTGACATCGTAAATAGATGAGTGGCTCACAATTTGTTATAGACACCTGTTACAGAGGGAATCTTGGGCCAGGGTCAAAATTGACCCTTACCATACTGGGAAGGTATAAAATCTGAACAGAGTGTAACGGGGTTTTTTTCTTTTTCTTTGTTACTGTGTATGTAATCAAAATGGCGTCTTTGTTTTGTTACAAGTAGGAATCCTGGCGCCTGAGTTAATAGTAGGAATGCTAGGTTCTTTGTTATGATAAGTGTTGGAAGCTTGTTTGGGACTGTAAACTGTTTGTTGGCGGGGCTTTTGGGGAGTCGGCGCGATGGAGTGAGAGAGAGAGGACGGGGTGCTGGAAGCTGGGCGACGGTACGGACCCCGAGCGGGGGTCCCCGGCCCAAGGTTTTCGGTGATGAGAGGAGACGGAGACAGAGGAGTGTGGAGCGACTGGTCGACCACCGTGGGGGTCCCAGGAGGCGGGTCGAGGAAGTCGGAGGGGATCGAATGGTGGCCATGAGACTTCAGTAATTGAGCTCCAACGATTGTGCACGAAGTGGTTTGGACTTTGATAAGTTTGGCGCCTTTTCTTTTTTTTTCTCTTATTCATATATACTGTATCGTTAGTAATCGCTTAGTTATAGTACTCTTTATAAATTGTACTCATTTAATCGCATAAGGTGTACTGTCTGTTTTTGGGCGAGGCGGGGACATCACACAGCATCCACACCAGCTGATTACCCAGTTTGGCGGGGCCGAAGGCTGCTCCCCCTAGACTAGAACGAGTTTGAGCGATGCCTGAGGTGACCCAGGGGTTACATTGTGGGTGCGATCGTCCGGGATTGATTTCTGTGGAAGCTGTGTGATCGCCCTCTTTAAATTGTGTCTGCGGCGAAGAGCTGGTGTGCCTTTGTGGGTGTGCGATTGCCGGTTATCTCTGCATGTGTGTTGGGTGGGGTGGCTGCTGTTGGTAGCCCGGAGGTCGTTGTTCGAGTTCCGACTAGCGCTGACGAAATGGTGGTGGTGCCATGGGTTGTCCGTACTGTTTGGAGAGTGAGGAGTGACAGGTTGGGATGTTTCAGCTATGGTGGGCTCCGCCCGGTTGTTGGAATAACGTCCAGCCCTAAAGGGGCGGAGCAGACCTCTCAGTTGTTGGGTGAGTGGCAGTGCTTGGCTGAGGGAAAGCGACAGGGATTGGTTGAAAGTTTGAGTAGGCGGGCTGGTAGCGTTGTTAGAACTGTCGGGCGCAATTATCTCGAAGTGACAGCTGCCAGTTCTGGGAACGTGTGGGAAAATGCGTGTGGTTCGACTGGAAGTCAAATGCCGCAGCTGGGGGGCTTATCATATCCGTGGCAGGAGATTGGTGGGAAGTTTTTAGGGTATCCCTTTTGGTTAGGAGGGCAGATAAATTGCTTGCGGAGACAGGGGGATTTGTCGAGGGGATCAGTTGTTCCGTTGATCCGAGAGATGTCGGGAAACTTAGAGGAGGCCCAGTGGGGGAACGGCTTGGGGTCTCTGGGGGAGCACGTTCCCAGCAATGTACCAAGGAACTCCCGCAAGGAACAGACCCTATTCCTGAAGGCTTAGAGGGACCACGCACTCAGGTGTTGTTGCGGATGGATGGAAGTCAAGTTAAAGCCATCCTCGGCACCGGGGCACCGGTTAAGTTGCTGTACAGTTTGTTTTATAACCGCTTTTGGAAGCCTTTACCCTTGATGACATTGACGGCACTGGAGATTTGGGGTACCAGTGCCGGTGATTATAAAGACGACGGTTGTTGGTCAGTGAAAATGGAGTTCTTAGAGGCAAATGTGGAGGTGACTGAGGTTCGTGAATCGTTAATGCTGATGTGTCCGGACCCTGTTGAGACGGGCAGCGTTTCGGTTATGGAGAGAACCAATATCCTGTTGGTGCGCTTGGGGGCCTGCCCGGAGGAGGCGGGTGAGAGCTGTTTGGAGGCATTATCGATGCACCCAGAGTTTCGAGCTGCTTGTGCGGACGTGTGTAGCAGCATTGGGCCAATACCGAATTCCAACGAGAGCCGGTGGTGGTATGGCCTGGAGAAGTATCTGAGGGTGAGACCCTCTTAGTGGACGCTGCGAAATACCACCAGGGAGGGGAGTTGACTGCTGAAGACACCTCGGTGAGGCAGAGGTTGCGGCGACTGGCCCCTACAGAGTGGCAGACGGAGGCAGCGTGTGTGTGGATTATATTGGGCCGTAGAGGCGATGGCCTATCTGAGTAGTGCGAAGAGGTTTAAGGTGCTGGATCTGAGGAGTGGATGTTGCCAGATCCCGATGAGTGAGGCCGCCAAGGAGAAGACGGCGGTTCAAAGTTTCCTAGGAGTCTTTCCGGTCCGAAAAGATACCACAGGGTATCTCCGGAGCCCTTGCAACCTCCCTGCAGGGCATGTGGAAGACCATGGGGTGTGGAGGCGTTTGGAATTTTGACGTATGTGGATGATCTCCTGGTATTTGGATTTGCCTCAGGAGAATATGAAGTGAGGTCGTTGCAGGAGCGGCTGAGAACTACAGAGTTAAAGTGTTTTCTGGACACGTGCCAGAGTTGTCTCTACGGAATCAAGTTTGAAATGAAGACTGAGAGACCGGAGAGAGTGATCTGGAACCATTTGAAAGACTTACAAGTTGGAGAGAACGAAGAAAGTTGTTTGACTAAGGGCCACAGCAAACTGAGAGCCTGGAGAAGGGAGTTTGCGGAGGTGAAGAAATTGCGGACAAATCTCGGAAGGGGGAAGCGGTAGCTTGAAGGGAACCTGAAGATGACCATCGACAGTTCAAATGAAGTGCAAAACCTGAAGGTTGATCTGGAAGAAGTCATGAGGAGAAAAAAAAGCTGGAGAGAAGTGCAGTGAATACTGAACTGGAGGGTGACCAATCTTTAACTGCTGCTTTTCAGGTCGGGGTGGAAGAAGCTGTTGGAGTAACTGCATTCCAGATTGAGATGGTCGGGATGCAGGAGTCAGAACTGCTGAGCCAGGGGCCAGAGAAGATGATAATCTCAATTGCAGGAGGCTGAAGAGACTGCAGGAGCAGTGCAGGCCACGTGTTTCCGTTTGGAGAAGATCAAACAGCAGCTACCGATCGAAGAAATGAGGAAGAATACGGATTCAAAGGCTGATGTGCTGGATGTGTGGTACATGCTGCCTTTTGCTGACTTTCCCTCGATTGAGGAAGAGACCTTTGGCCCTTCTTCCACTGAGTCAGGTGTAGTGGGGAGGGTTAGCTGTGTGCAGTGTGGGGTATGAGTGAGAGATTGAAAGAGGAGTTGGTAGTGGACCCAAGGTATCCTCAGCTGTGTCCTAGCCTAAGGGTTTAGGTGAGGGGGGTACGGAGGTCTCAGAAGGGTTTGGGAACGCTCAGATAGTTGGCCTATATAGCGCCTAAGGAACAGGGCGTGAGGTTTACTGTGTGGGGAGAAGATGTCACTGCTTGTGCTTGGGTTACGGTGTGTTAGCAGGAAAGGTGACGAGTTATCTAATAGTCATGAGGACATGACTTTTATTTGGTGGGGGGAGAGTGTAACGGTTTTTTTTTCTTTTTCTTTGTTACTGTGTATGTAATCAAAATGGCGTCTTTGTTTTGTTACAAGTAGGAATCCTGGCGCCTGAGTTAATAGTAGGAATGCTAGGTTCTTTGTTATGATAAGTGTTGGAAGCTTGTTTGGGACTGTAAACTGTTTGTTGGCGGGGCTTTTGGGGAGTCGGCGCGATGGAGTGAGAGAGAGAGGACGGGGTGCTGGAAGCTGGGCGACGGTACGGACCCCGAGCGGGGGTCCCCGGCCGAAGGTTTTCGGTGATGAGAGGAGACGGAGACAGAGGAGTGTGGAGCGACTGGTCGACCACCGTGGGGGTCCCAGGAGGCGGGTCGAGGAGTTCGGAGGGGATCGAATACCAGAAGACTTCAGTAATTGAGCTCCAACGATTGTGCACGAAGTGGTTTGGACTTTGATAAGTTTGGCGCCTTTTCTTTTTTTTTTCTCTTATTCATATATACTGTATCGTTAGTAATCGCTTAGTTATAGTACTCTTTATAAATTGTACTCATTTAATCGCATAAGGTGTACTGTCTGTTTTTCGGCGAGGCAGGGACATCACACAGCATCCACACCAGCTGATTACCCAGTTTGGCGGGGCCGAAGGCTGCTCCCCCTAGACTAGAACGAGTTTGAGCGATGCCTGAGGTGACCCAGGGGTTACAAGAATGTAAAGATTGATTTCTTTTTATTTTTATATACTGATCAAAAGAATATGGTAAGTCACTTTCGAGTTATAGTAAAAACAGATCTCTACAAGGTGATCTAAGTTCATTACAAATGTAAAATACAAGATAACTAGTTACATAAGTATCAACCTCACCCACTTTAATGTAACACACTAAATCATCACTGGTGCAGTCAGTCGGTTTCATAAGTCACATAATTAGTTAAATGGAAATCACCGTGTTCAGTCAGGGTTTTTTCGCTTGAATGCAGTAAAAACACAACCGTATTTGTAAGGTCCAGCTGCTGGTAAGTCAGTATCTTGACACACAAAACAGTTACAGCATGAAGATAAAAAAGCACTTCATGCAGCTCGGCGAAAATTTTATTGAAAAGCAACAGTCAGGAGATGGACACAGGGTAATTTCTAAATCACCGAATATCCCTTTGAGGACAGTTGAGTAAGTCATCAAGAAATGGAAAGCATATGACAGAGTTGTAAATCTGGCTACAGCAGACTGTCCTCAGTATCTGAGTGAGTGTGCAAGTAGGGAGCTAGTGAGGGGGAACACCAAGAGATCTTTGACAACACTGGAGGAGTTGCAAGCTTCAGTGGCTGAGATGGTATCGACTGTGCATACAACAGCTGTTGCCCGAGTGTTTCAGCAGCCGCATCAGTGGCACAGAGAAAACCACATCTGAGCAAAAAACTAATGTGAAATCTCCGCTTGAGCGTGCCAAAAGGCACGTGGGAGACTCTGACGTTAGCGGGAAGAAAGTTCTATGGTCTGATAAAAACAAAAATGAGATTATTTTGCCCACAGACTAAACGTTATATTTGGCTGCATCGTGCCATGGGGAGGCTTCACTGCACTGGGCCCTGAAAAGCGAGTGAATGTAAAGGGTACAATGATTGCTAACAAACACAGGGAAATCCTACAGGAAAATCTGACCAGGTCTGCAAGAGAAATGCAACTTTGCAGAAGATATGTCTTCCAGCTAGACAATGACATATAACAATTAACAATTACAGCACGGAAACAAGCCATCTCGGCCCTTCTATTCTGTGCCGAGCGATTAATTTCACCTAGACCCACCCACGTACACTCAGCCCATAACCATCCATTCCTTTCCTATCCATATACCTATCTAATATTTTATTTAAATGACAATATCGACCCAGCCTCTACCACTTCTAATGAAAGCTCGTTCCACACAGCCAACAGTCTCTGAGTAAGGAAGTTCCCCCTCGTGTTACCCCTAAACTTTCAACTCATGTCCTCTTGTTTGAATCTCTCCTATTCTGAATGGAAAAAGCCTATTCTTGTCAACTCTATCTACCCCCTCATAATTTTAAATACCTCTATCGTCCCCCCTCAACCTTCTACGCTCCAAAGAATAAAGGCCTAACTTGTTCAACCTTTCTCTGTAAATTTCTCTGTAACTGCTTTAACCCAGGTAACATTCTAGTAAATCTCCTCTGTACTCTCTTTATTTTGTTGACATCTTTCCTATAATTTGGTGACCAGAACATTACACAATAGTCCAGATTGACCTAACCAATGCCTTGTACAATTTGAACATTACATCCCAACTCCTATATCAATGCTCTGATTGATAAATGTCAGCATACCAAAGGCTTTCTTCACCACCCTATCCACATGAGATTCCACCTTCAGAGAACTATGACCATTATTCCTAGATCACTCTGTTCTCCTGCATTCTTCAATGCCCTACTATTTACCATGTATGTCCTATTTTATTTAGTCCTACTAAAATGTAGCACCTCACACTTATCAGCATTAAACTCCATCTGCCAACTTTCAGCCCACTCTTCTAACTGGCCCAAATCTCTCGGCAGGCTTTGAAAACCTACTTCATTATCCATAACGGTACCTATCTTAGTATCATCTGCATACTTACTAATCCAATTCACCTCCTCATCATCAAGCATAAAGCCAAAGCTATACAGGAATAGCTTAAAATAACATAATTAATGTCCTACAGAGGCCAAGTCTGATTCCACACCTCAATCCAATTGAAAATATCTGGATGGTCTTGCAAAAGGATGTGCACTCATGCGCCCCATGCAGTATTACAGAGCCTCCGATTTTCTCCAAAAGAAGTATGGTGACAATTGCAGTGTCCATAAGTGCAAAGCCGTTAGAGAACTATCCACAGAGAATTGAGGCTGCAATTGCTGCCAAAGCTGCATCTACTAAATACAGACTTTAATGTGATGAATACTGAATCAATCAAGTTCTAAGGTTTCCTGGGCTGTCTCTACTCCCTTTCTTGAAAAAGGGAACAACATTCGCCACTCTTCAACCCTCCATCTCGTCCGGTCCCGTTGACCTATCCTACTTGAGGCTTTCCAAAAGTTCCAGCATATCCTGTTTCGTAATATCCTTAATATCCATATGCTCGGGCTTTTCAGTCCGCTTTACGTCATCCCTACAATCGCCAAGATCCTTTTCTGTAGTGAGGTGGGTTTCAGCAACAGTATATTTGTTTCAGAATTCTCACGAGTACATTTAAGTTTCCCTTCAATAATTATGTGATTACGTGAATTAACATTGCCTAGTTGCATCAATAGAACAATGTTCCAGGCTTTTGGACACTGTCCGTATAATTTAACTCTTGAAATAATACGACTGCAAATGACTTACGTTCCTAGATTCGTACCATTTCAGAATTGAATTGTCGATAATTGTTATGTAGCTCCTAGGCCAGCTCAGTAAATTCACCTCAATAACTATTCAGAAACTCAAACTAAACCTTCTCACAGCGATGTCTTGGATAAAGAATCTGGAACAAAAATTAGGCCCATAAAAATTGAGTCAGAAGCTAATTACAAAATAAATATAGAAACCGCATATCAGTGTTTCAGAGGAGAAGTATCTGAGATATGTACAACAGCAGGTGTTTCCTGTGAGCTCAACAGAAAAAAAAAACAGTTTTTAGAGACATTGCTGCAGAATGTGACAAGACAGATTATATATACAGAGAATGAATGAATATTAGACACTATATTCAATTACTACAGTGCAAATATTCTTTCTGGACATTCCTCGGGACAAGAGGATGCAAGACACATTTTGAAAAGCTATTTTAAAGTTGGAGTGACTACGTTACCTTAAAGTCGTGGCAAGATGCCACGAAAACTAAAAGAAAAAAAAACAGATGTTCTAGTTCTGAAGCAGTTCTTAGTGTCAACAGTGCTAGGGGGAGGGAGAGGAGAAATTGATTACATTGGCAAATTTTGGAATCAATGAAATCTCTGCTAACATCCAGAACATAAAATAACTCGAGTGCAGGATCTGACAATAAACAACTAGCTCAACCTGAATGGACAAATACAGCAGAATTTTTTTTCAAATTGCTATTGTAAATTAACAGAACAATCGGTTTAACCTTAAATATATGATTGAAGACATAAACACCTGCTGCATTATTTGAATTTCTGTACTGCTTAGTGCAGTCCCAAATCTGTGCTCAGGAATGACTGGTGCGAGAAATACAAAGAGTACTGTTAAGAATATAACACCAACACTGTTTTGAAATTGTGGAAAATGCTTTTGGTGATCTGGGTTTGGAGTAGCAAACAATATTCATTGGAATCAGTGGTAACCCGTTACAAATAGATAATACATGTTGTGGTAACTTAGTTTTGAAATGAGTCGAAGACGAGACCATTGTCATATGTTGTGTGTCCTTATTTCTCAGGGTTATTTTATGATACAGTACCATCGTGTATCTCGATATGTATCTCGATTACTGCTGTTCTGTATATCGATGCACTGCATACAATCCAGAAGTAAATATGATGAAATCATTATCAAAGGAACTTTGGCACAGGGAAAGCACAGCTTGAGGCAGCGTCCAATCCAGCTGGACATTCATCTTCCATTCTGCACAAAATACTTCAAATTTTCTCGGACTTCCTTGCTTTTTTAGTTTCTAAAAACAGAATGCTGAATTTTGGAATAAAAAACAATCTATTCTGTTTTCATCTCCCCTCTTCACTGTCATTCTTTAGTATTCTGTTCTGCTCCGTCTTTTTACTTGGTGCATTGGATGTTTATCTAACTCAGCATTGAGTTCACTGTGCTTCGTCACAGCCCAATTTTTCACATAAAAGCTGATGACATTCATTCTGCGATTTCAGATATGTCTTTTTTTTCCAAATTCCTCAACTTCCATTCGCATTTTCATCAAGAGTATACTGACTTAAAAATTTTCACGTTGAACGCAATTTATTCCTAAAAAGAGAAATTCGATAGATAAATGCATGATTGGTTCATAGTCTACAAGTTTCGCTGGGCCCATTGAATGTTCCCAGCTGTTCGCACGTGGTTTGTTCTCCTTTTGCCTTGTAATAGCGTTTAGTTGCTCATCTCAGCTTTGACTTTGTTTTTATTAATTTTTGCTGTGTTGAGATTGCTGCTACCAATATGATTCCAGGACACGGGGAGGATCAGCCATCTGCCAGAAAATGGTTTCCCACTATACTCTGGAGACCACTTTAAATTTCGAAACGGGGAGTCATACGAAAAGAAAAAAAAGAATCTTGAGATACATGTATGTCATTATGTCCCATAAAAAGCAAAATCTGATGAGGGCATAGAAAACAGCAAAAACTTTAAAAACGAGTATAGTAAGTGCCTTAGCCGGAGGAAATAGAAAGTAAACAGCTAGACAACAGGAGCAGATATTTGAGCCAATAATATCTGTAGTGAAATCCACACAAAATTGCAGACACCATATCTACCAGCATATTTACTGTCAAACCAGCCCCATCATGTTCCTGTTCCCATCTGAAAGTCTTTTGAACGCAACTGTCGTATCTGCCTCTACTGGTAGCTTCAACAACATGTTAGACGTATCTCTCTTTGCTGATTAAACAGCTTGCCCTGCACATTGACTTCAAACGTGTTTTCCTTTTAGCCTAAAGCTTAGCTGCTCTGGTTTTGATCTTTCTAATATGGGGAAGAGTTTCTGTCCTGGGATACGATTGTCCTCCCAAGGTACAGCACCTCAAACTTGTCCCGGTTGAACCAAATTTGAAATCCCTTCAGCCATAAATTTTAATGATATTCTGTTGCACGTTTTGAGGATCTCCTTCACACCCCAGTCCTTTACCATTTTGTATCTGCCACAAATTGAACAACAAACTTTCTCGTTGCCCCTGCAGAACACCACTGGGCACAGTCTTCATATCAGAATATCTCTCTTCAATCCATAGCCTGTCGAATTCTAAACCCAAACCTCCATGTCACATGGCATCCTATGTATCTCCATCGTCGTTCTCAACCCACCTGACCACACTGTCAGATGCAACACCTTACATCATGCAGACGTCATCCAACCACAATCCCTAAAATCACAGAACTCGCTTTCTACAATTACCAATTTAGTTATTTTTTAATGAGATGTCCTTTTCCACAAATAAACTATAACGGTTCCCACTCCTATCCTAAGTGTATTACAGACTGTAATTAATCCTAGCCCTTACAATGCACCCACTAATTTCAGATCACTGATCAGAGTCTAATTTGTTTCTTTGCATACTTAGTCAAGGGACAAACATTTAGCCCCAGTTCACTGGCAGCTTAGCGGTCTGGACAGTAAATACAGCAATCTCCGTCTATTCCCCAGCAATCTGCCCACGTTGATCCCCTAAAGGTAGGATGAATCATGGGAATTCAGCCATCTCACTACCATCTCTCCTTTCAGCCTAAAGTTAAACTTGAAATAAGGGGGTCGTTGAGAGTGGACCCAAATACAAGACACAGACACTGAAGTACTGGGAACTGGACTGTACTAGAGTTAGAAACTTGACTGGGCACAGACTAGGAGCTGGGACACAGACTTGGGCTAGGAATTTTGCTAGGAAAGCGGGACCAGCACCAGGAACTGGGAAACAGGAGCCTGGGCTTGGACTCCGAGACAAAGACTGGACAAGGACCTGGAAACCTAGGTCTTGACTCGGACTCGGACCCCGGAACTAGGCGAGGACATGACGTGGCTGCATGACTGGACATGGCTTGTGTTCTTCGAGGCTTGGCTGCAAGGCTAGATGAGGCTTGGGCATGTACTCCGAGCCAGAGTCTGGGCATGGACCCGCAGCTGGGTCTTGTCTCGGTCTCGGACTCCGGAACGAGGCGAAGACATGGCGTGGTTTTGGGAGACAGGAAATTCGGAGTCTTGGACGAGAACTAGTCGCTCGGAACCTTAGTCTAGAGCATGGGAACACGAAGCCTTAGATTTGAGAGACAGGAACAAGGTACACAGAGCCGGGACCCCTCCTTGGGAACAGGACGTAGGGCCGGGACTGAAACACATAACACGGAGCCGGGACACCCCCTAGGGTACAGGACGTAGGGCCGGGAGGCATGCTCAGAAAGCTGAACACGACGAAATTGTTCCCAACACAACGTAGCGACAAACGGCCGGAGCTACCTAGCGAAGGCGAAGACACAAAGAGACAGTTCCAAACAACGATAGACAGTTTCTTACCTTGACACAGCAAGACTCTGGTCCCGCGACAGCGGCAGAACTTAACGGCGAAACAGGCAAAGCGTGAGACAAGACTTCAGAAGGAAAAGGAGGAGGACGGAAGAGTCAGGCCTCAGGGTAACGGCAAAGACAGCCTGGCTTACGCAATGGAGGCAAGGACAGGAAGTGACACATCCAACCGCCGGGTAACTGCAAAGACGGCCTGACTTATCCCACGGAAGTGAGGACGCGATACTGACAATAAGAACCAGCACCCACACTCAAACCCTGGCCACTTATATTCCCAGCCTCAAGACGAGCATCAGGTGCCTATGATTATGCCCAAACTAAGCAAGGGACAGCCGGTAGAGCCGGAGTCTGGTGTCCACGGACTGGACCGTGAACCGAAACGCGCACTTCACGGATCGGATCATGACAGTACCCCCACCTCCCTCCCACCACCTCTATGGGAGCCTCCCGGCGACCAAACAGGCTCTCCAGGACGAAGAACGACCTGAGCGGGTGGGGGAGTTACTCAACCAGGAGGGAACCCAGGATGACGAGAGTTAGACGACAGTGTCTACGTTGCTGGGTCCATGTATGACTGGTTCGTTCTGTCATGGGGTGGGGGCAGGAACGGACCTAAATGCAAGACACAGAGACTAACGTACTGGGAACTAGACTGGACGAGAGTTACGGACTTGACTGGACACAGACTTGGAGCTGGGACAGGAACACAGACTTAGGCTAGGACTTCAGCTAGAAAAGCGGAACCAGGGCAAGTAACTGGGAACTTGGAACCGGGCTTGGACTGCGATCCAGAGGCTAGATAATGACCCAGAAACTGGGGTTTGACTCGGGCTCGGATTCCGGAACTAGGCGAGCACATGACGTGACTGCAGGACTGGACATGGCTTGGTTTCTTCGAGACGTGGCTACAGGACTAAGCGAGGCTTGTATTTGGACTCCCAGCTAGAGACTGGGCAAGGACCCAGAATCTGGGTCTTGACTCGGACGCGGACTCCGGACCGAGGCGAAGACATGACAGGTCTTGGGATACACGAATCTCGGAGCATTGGAAGTGGACTGGGGGCTCGAAGCCTTAGCCTAGAGCACGGGAACACGGAGCCTTGGATTTCAGAGACAGGACCCGAGCCGGGTCCCTCCTTGGGAACAGGGCGTAGGGCCGGGACTCAAACACAGAATGCTAAACACGGCGAAACGGTTCCCAACACAAGGTCGCGGCAAACGGCTGGACCTACCTAGCGAAGGCGAGGACACAAAGAGACAGTTCCAAACAACGATAGATAGTTTATCATCTTGACACAGCTTCAGCGGTAGAACTTGATGGCGAAACAGGCAAGGTTTTAAAAGAAAGGGGAAGCGAAGGGAACAGTCCGTCCTCAGGGTAACAGTAAAAACGGCCTGGCTTACCCAATGGAGGCAAGGACAAGAAGGGGCAGATCTGACCGCAGGGTAACGGCAAAGACAGCCTGACTTATCCCACGGAGGCGAGAACGGGATACTGACGAGACGAACCAGCAGCCACAATCGAACCCAGGTCCAGTTTAAGACAAGTATCAGGTGCATATGATTAAGCCCTACTGAAACAAAGGATAGCCGGAAGACCCGGAGTCCGGTGTCCACGGACTGGACCGTAAATGGGAAAGCGGACTACACGGACCGGACCATGACAAAGCTGCCATATATCTAATCTCTCTAACGTGCAACAAATTTCTGTTTCTGGATACTAGTGTCCTCGCTAGGTACAAAACCTCTATTTTTTTTTTGCTGGTTGAACTATTTTTAAAATCCCTTCAGCCATAACTTTAAATAATGTTCTATTGAATGTTTTGACGATCTTCCTCATTTTTCAGACCTTCGCCATTTTGTATCGTCCACAAATTTAACCGCAAACTTTATGTTATTCCAAAGGAACAAACAGTCTTAAAACAGCCTTTTGCAGAACACCACTAGGCACAGTCTTCAAGCTGGAATCTCTCGCTGCAACCTCCATAGTCTGTCGAATTCTAAAGCCAAACTTCCAAGTGGCTCGGCATCCTGTGTATCTTAATCTTCATGTTCAACCCACCATAGAAAGCATTAACAGATGCAACCCTAATCAGCATGCAGAAATCACGCAAGACGGATCCCATAAATCACTGAACTCGCTTTCTACAATTCTATATTCACTTTTTCTGCGATGTCCTCTTCCACACTAAACAAACACGCTGGTTGCCACTCCTATTATATGTTGTTTATTTTCTGTAATTAATCTTACCCTTGGCAGTCTAATTTCAAAACACTCATTGGAGATTCAGTTGCCTGTTCGCATTTGTAGACATGGGAGCAACATTGAGCTCCATTTCACTGCCAGCTCGGCTGAATGGAAAATAATTACAGAAATCTTCATAAATTCCACAACATTCTTCCTACGTGCATCTTCATAAGGTAGGATGTCCTATCAGGCCAGGGGAATATGTCCATATTAATTTCTTTCAAATCACTTAATAGCATCTACCTCTTTGTTTCACGATTCAGTAGCTTATTCTAATAGCACACTCTGATCTCACTTTCCCTGTATCATTCCCCTTCGTGAATATAAATGCAGAAAACTGATTTACTACTTTGCCGACATCCTCCGACTGCTAACACTGTCATATGCTTAAAAAACACTCCTGGATGCAGCTGAAAAACTCTGCCTTAAAAAAAGTTTGATTCTTGATTTGTTTGTTTGTTTGGTTTTGAAGCAATGCTGTACCCACCAATATTGGTAAGTTAAAGTTAAACACGACAACATATTTTACTCACTTAAATCAGTCATACTCTGCATTCCTGCTCCTATGCTTCTACAGGATATTGGGAATTAATAAAATAATCAGACCAGTGTGAATAATTTCAGATTTACCCACTTTGCCTCAGGGGATGAATGTCTTCTCTGAGTAGAGCAGTAACATTTTATCTGATTACCCGCAGAATTTTTCTAATATTTTTACTTCCCATCGTATCACTTCCAGCATATTGACATTAGGGGACGTTGAGTGGGCAGACTTGTCCCAATATCAACAATGGCTCTATCATGGAGTGAACGCTATATTTTAAAGCATTAATCTAGGTTCTGAATCATCAGCCTAATCTGTGATACTCGTTGATAAGAGATAAACTTACTTCAATCTATAATGCCCACTATATTCATTAAGCGCTCCCTGCCTGCCTTTCATTTCAGATTTATTTGTCAGGCCGACTGTACTCATGAATACAAACAAAGAACCTTAGAACCCTACCAGTTTAGCTGCAGCCCATTTTTCCTGCACAATTACCTGCTTCTTCATCAAACGCCTATTAGCCTATATCTCTAAAGCCCCCGTTCCGCACTCTATTTTAATTATTTACATTGTCAGAACAAGGTACAGAAAGTAATACTCCGAATACAACTCTGGATTTTCTGCCATTAAACTCCAGTCTAACTCCCGAAATTACGTTAGCAGATCTACAGCTTCCTTCATGGCCATTACTTTGGTTTCAAAATGAAAGACGTATAACACAGCACACTATCTCCTTCAGAATATCCTATGCCCGCTCAGAGATATCGTTTATTCTGGAGCAAGTGAGGCAACATACCATTCTGAATTTTGGTTTGCGATCACAGAAATCTCTTCCTGTCACTCTGAATTTAGAATTTCCTCTCGCCTTTGCTCGACTGGCCTTTGTCTGCCTTGCAATTCAGCAATGACCTACCTGGTTCCTCTGCGAGACTGTTGCCCTTGTTCAATCTCTTCCCACCTATGTTTGTGATACTTCTCATGCTTTGAATTTTTTCAAGGATTTTAAGTTCCCTTGCCCCCACCTTCTTATGTTCACCATAGACGTCCAGTCCCTATATACATCCATCCCCCACCGAGATGGTCTCGAAGTTCTTCGCTTTTTTTTTTTTGGATTCCAGACCTAACCAATTCCCCTCTACTACCACTCTCCTCCGTCTAGCGGAATTAGTTCTTACTCTCAATAATTTCTCCTTTGGCTCCTCCCACTTCCTCCAAACCAAGGGTGTAGCCATGAGTACCCGTAAGGGTCCCAGTTATGCCTGTATTTTTGTTGGCTTTGTGGAACAGTCCATGTTCCAAGGCTATACCGGTATCTATCCCCCTCTTTTCCTTCGCTACATCGACGACTGCATTGGCGCTGTCTCTTGCTCGCATGCTGAGCTCATTGACTTCATTAACTTTGCCTCCAACTTTCACCCTGCCCTCAAATTTACCTGGTCCATTTCCGACAACTCCCCCCCCCCCTTCCTTGATCTTTTTGTCTCCATCTCTGGAGACAGCCTATCTATTGATATCTACTATAAGCCTACAAACTCTCAGAGCTACCTGGATTATTCCTCTTCCCACCCTGTCTCTTGCAAAAATGCTATCCCCTTCTCACAATTCCTCCGTCTCCGCCGCATCTGCTCTCAGGATGAGGCTTTTCATTCCAGAACGAAGGAGATGTCTTACTTTTTTAAACAAAGGGGCTTCTCTTTGTCCACCATCAACTCTGCTTTCAAACGCATCTCTCACTTTTCCCGCACATCTGCCCTCACCCCCATCCGCCCACCACCGCACTCGGGATAGGGTTCCCCTTGTCTTTACGTACCACCCCACCAGCCTCCAGGTCCAACGTAAAATTCTCCGTATCTTCTGCCACCTCCAACGGGATCCCACTACCAAACACATTTTCCCCCCACCCTTCCTCGTCCGCTTTCCGCAGGGATTGCGCCCTACACGACTCCTTTGTCCACACGCCCCCCGCCCCCTCCATCCCTTCCCACCGATCTCCCTCCTGGTACTTATCCTTGTAAACGGAACAAGTGCTATACCTGCCCTTATTTCCTCCTTCACCACCATTCAGGGCCCCAGACAGTCCTTCCAGGTGAGGCGACACTTCACCTGTGAGTCGGCTGGTGTGGTATACTGCGTCCGATGCTCCCGGTGTGACCTTTTATATATTGGTAAGACACGACGCAGACTGGGAGACCGTTTCGCTGAACTCCAACGCTCGGTCCGCCAGAAAAAGCAGGATCTCCCAGTGGCCACACATTTTAATTCCACGATCCATTCCCATTCTGATATGTCTGTCCATGGCCTGCTTTGCTGTCAAAATTGTTACGTACCCCGTAACTGGGTGTCTTACCAGCAAAGATAGAAGAATCCGTTGGAGTCTGGTGGTACTATTTTCAAACAGTGTTTATTAGTAAAATATACCAATCAATATCAGCAATGCAAATATATAGATAATACACGTTAGCAATACTAAATCTAAAAGTGTTGGTCTAATAATGATCAATAATAAACAAGCTCTATCGATGTCGAGGGGACAATGGATTGTCATATTTGAATGTAAATTTCAGTTCAGTTCATACGTGCTGATGCAGTTGTTGGTTCTTGTGTTGCAATCGTTGGAGAGAGAGAGAGAGAGAGAGAGAGAGAGAGAGAGAGAGAGAGAGAGAGAGAGAGAGAGAGAGAGAGAGAGAGAGAGAGAGAGAGAGAGAGAGAGAGAGAGAGAGAGAGAGAGCAAACAGTGACAGCTACAGTCAGCCAAACCTTCCTTTACGTTCTTGATCCGTCGATGTGCTGTGGCCATTCAGGTATGACCCCTCTGTCCTTCAGCTAGGCCGTTCTTCTGTGTGGTCTCGTCACCCGGGCAAGGGCGGACACGCACACACAAGCCCACACCGGCCCTGCTATAAACACTGTGAGTTAAACTGATCGATCATTTGTTCGGTCTCCGATGCCCCACACCTTCACGTGGGTTCCAACACTCAAGCAGTGCTCACTAGTGTGTCTCCTGGTGTGTGTGAGGGGTGTCTCCCCAGACCTCACTTTTATCCCCACTCACGGGCTCTCAGGTGTCTATCAGTTTTGAATGGCTTAGTCCATCAAACCAGCCCACTCCGGCTGTCCACTGAGGAATTTTAATGAACAGAATGGTACCAAGTAAACAGCCTTCTCCGGAGCCATAAGACTTTCAGGAGTCATAATATAGTGGGTCAACAATTATCTCTCTCCCAGTGTTATCTCTCCCTTATCTGAAGCAGATGTTCCACTCCCAGTATGTTTTCCCTTTGTCTCTCTTTCTCTCTCATTAGCAGCGTGGTAACAGTAACAGTTTGTGATTCTCCCGGGGGGGGGGGGGGGGGACATGGGCAACTCTGTACCCTTCTGCCCATCAGAGTTGTTCATCCTCCATAACGCCCCCATCCTTCTAGGAATTTTCACCAAAGGGGAAAATTTACTAATACAGCGTCTTACAGAATTACGGAATCTAGCATATTACAGAAGTGTTTTTAACTACAAAGCAATACAGATATACCTTCAACTTAGCATCTAGATATACAGTCAGTGATTACATTGTCACTCCCTTTAATATGTTGTATCTGAATATCAAACTCATGTAGCATCAGACTCCAATTTAATAACCTCCTATTTTTTTTCCTTTTCGTCAGCAAAAAAAAACTAAAGGGTTATGATCTTAGCTTAAGTGTATATTACAAAATGTGAACAAATACAGGTGTGATTATACTGTAGTACGTTACAAAAGTTTGTGCAAATACTAATCTCTATTTTACTTTTAAACTTAACAGTCAATCTTCCATGGTTTTGTCTTTATTATTTACACGCATTGTCGAATTCCCTCAAAACCAGATCCTGTTATTTAAAGTGGCATTTTGTCAACCTTTTCCACTTAACTCTCACGTGGTTAGTTTGCTCACCAGTGTGGAATAGGCTTTCACAGACTCCTTTCATAGAAGTTATCTTAATGTTTTCCAAATCAAGCCCATTTTCTGAACTTCCACACAATTCTTTATTTTTGAGCAAGTCATTAATTTTATCTTCTGGTCCATTCATTCTATTAGTTTTCAGTTTACCATCTGCAAGTTGTTTACCTTTAAATTCCAGAACAAACTGTAATTGATTCACAGGCACCTTGTTAACAAGCCATTGTTCCTTCAGCCTGGGTACTGCTTCTAAAACCAATCCAAACTTTAAATTTTCTTTATTCAATTTAGGAACAATACCTTTCCTTTCTCCTTCAATAATATTCATATCACCAGCTTTCATCTCCCTATTCTCTGCTTTACCATCCCCTAACCCCTCTTGGTACAGGGTCGGTAAAAACGTCTCAGCCAAATCAACAATGGACTCATTTAAACTATTCTCTTTCTCAGCCGCCTTTCTCGACATGCTGTGAGTGATAGCGCATGCGGGATAGATCTTACAATTTAGGGGTGGGTCCTCAGCACTCACAGGCTTGCTTGTCAGCTTCAGTGCTGAACACACGTCACCACCCTGCTAAATCGTTACCAAGAAGGACGTCCACGCCATCTCTCGGTAATTCTGACCGCACCCCTACTTCGACTGGTCCAGATACCAGGTCACATTTTAAACTGGGGTTTCTCCTTCTTTCACAGACACTGTCCCCTCCGAAATAAATTTCTCACGGCCCTCTCGTACTCTATCTACCTTTGCCTTCCTCGTCGATTTGCTGATCGACTCAATACACCCTGTAGGGACTGCTGTTTTCCCCTTTTCCTGTCTCCTTCTTCGGAGCAAAGCACGTAGCTGCAATGTGCCCAACCTTTCCACAATGAGAACAGGTCAAGCCAGGAACCTTCCTGCCAGCCTGCTTTTACTCCTCATTACCTTTACCACTAGCTCCCGGCTTATTCTCAACCTTAACCGGTGTATTTTCTCTACCGTCCCTACTGCCTTTCTGGTAACTCTTATTTGAGGAAAGTTTTGTCTTGAGGGTTAGGGCATATTCATCTGCTGGCCTGGCAAATTCCGATATAGACTTATTCGTCTTCTAGTTCAGATACATCCGGATATTATCCAAAAGACAACCTTTAAATTCCTCAATCAGAATTAACTCTCTGAGACGAGGGAAATCCTCCCCCACCCTTTCTGCAGCACACCAGCGATCCAGGAGCACATCCTTTTAATAGGCAAACTCTGCATACGTCTGATTCCACAGTTTCTTTAAATCTCTGAACTTTTGTCTATACGCTTCAGGTAGCAACTCGTAGGCCCGAAGGATAGCCTGTTTTACTTCCTCATAACCCTTAGACTCTTCCGCATATGCCCGTTGAGCCTTCCCTTTTAATACACATTGTAACAACGCCACCCACTGATCACTGGGCCACTTCTGATTCACTGCCACCTTTTCAAAATGCAAGAAGTGACTATATACATCCGTCTCCTCGAACGGAGGTACTAACCTAAACTCCCTACTAACATTAAACTTCTCAACTGTGCCTTCCACTCGGCATCTTCCCTGTTGCTTCAACCTCTCCATTTCCAGAGCATGCTGCCTCTGTTTCTCCTTTGCCCTTTCCTCCATCTCCCTTTCAGCTCTTTCCTTCTCCCATGCAGCTCTTCCCGGCCCCCTTTTCGCCTCTAACTCCTTTAGCTGGAGCTCATACTCCATTTTCTTCTGTTCTGCGTCCAACCTTAATCTTTCCATGTCTAAATGAACAACTCAAACAGCTGATTTCCTCTCAGGGATAAGTTCCAATACCCCCGGCGTGAACACATCCTCGGATATATAATGCTGGGCTATGGCCCTCTGTATCTCCCAATTTTTCACTGACGACTTCACCTCTGGGAGATTTAATCGTTTCGCAATATTCACCAAGTCCGTCTTTTTGGCACTCTCTAGCGCCCTCAAAGTCGGGTTTTCTATAAATTTGTCTATATCCATCTTTGCTGGTTTCTCGTCTGGTTATCCACACAACCAGATCAAATAATGGACTTATAGCCTGATTCACTGCCCCCCCCCCCCCCAATTTGGTAATCAAATCTCGAGACGAGGCTCCAATTTGTTACGTACCCCGTAACTGGGTGTCTTACCAGCAAAGATAGAAGAGTCCGTTGGAGTCTGGTGGTACTATTTTCAAACAGTGTTTATTAGTAAAATATACCAATCAACATCAACAATGCAAATATATAGATAATACACGTTAGCAATACTAAACCTAAAAGTGTGGGTATAATAATAATCATTAATAAACAAGCTCTGTCGATGTCTAGGGGATAATGAATTGTCATAAGTGAATATAAAGTTCAGTTCAGTTCTTACGTGCTGAGGTAGTTGTTGGTTCTTGTGTCTTAATCGTTGGAGAGAGAGAGAGCGAGCAAACAGTGACAACTACAGTCAGCCAAAATTTCCTTTACTTTCTTGATCCGTCGATGTGTTGTGGCCATTTAGATATGACCCCCTCTGTCCTCCAGCTAGACCGTTCTCCTTTGTTCGGTCTCCGATGCCCCACAACTTCACGTAGGTTCCAACACTCAAGCACTCAACTCTCCTGGTTTGTCTGAGGGGTGTCTCCCCAGACCTCACTTTTATTCCCACTCACGGGCTCTCAGTTGTCAATCAGTTTTGAATGGCTTAGTCCATCAAACCAGCCCACGCCGGCTGTCCACTGAGGAATTATAATGAACAGAATGGTACCAAGTAAACAGCCTTCTCCGGAGCCATAAGACTTTCAGTAGTCATAATATGGTGGGTCAACAAGTCTCTCTCTCCCGCTGTTACCTCTCCCTTATCTGAAGCAGATGTTCCAGTCCCAGTATGTTTTCCCTTTGTCTCTCTTTCTCTCTCATTAGCAGCGTGGTAACAGTAACAGTTTGTGATTCTCCGGGGGGGGGGGGGGGGGGGAGGGACATGGGCAACTCTGTACTCTTCTGCCAATCAGAGTTGTTCATCCTTCATAACAGAATGAATCCAAACTAAGGATGGAGGAACAACACCTTATATACCGGCTGGGTAGCCTCCAACCTGATGGCATGAACATTGACTTCTCTGACTTCAGTTAATGCCTCTCGTCCCCTTCTTACCCCATCCCTGACATATTTAGTTGTTTGCCTGTCCTCCATCTCCCTCTGGTACTTTCCCCCCTTTCTTTCTCCCTAGGCCTCCTGTCCCATGATCCTTTCCCTTCTCCAGCTCTGTATCACTTTCGCCAATCACCTCTCCAGCTCTCAGCTTCAACCCTCCCCCTCCGGTCTACTCCTATCATTTCGCATTATTCCCTCCCCCCACTACTTTCAAATCTCTTACAATCTTTCCTTTCGGTTAGTCCTGACGAAGGGTCTCGCCCCGAAACGTCGACAGCGCTTCTCCCTACAGATGCTGCGTGGCCTGCTGTGTTCCACCAGCATTTTATGTGTGTTGTTGTTTGAATTTCCGGCATCTGCAGATTTCCTCGTGTTTCCTCTGTGTTACTATTGCTGTTAGTTTTCCTGAGGTGGCCTGTACCTCAACAACATATAAATGGTATATTTGTTTCTGATCTGCATATGCCCAGGGCACCCCATCAATGCATGCAAGCCGCACACATCCCCCGTCAGACATAGATCTATAATGGCCTGCTACATACCTGAATCGGCTACCTGCAATTATCTCTGCTTCCAGCTGGTCGATGTGTCCAGCTTTCATTCCATCCACCGCATCATGACTCAGAAGAGCTTCATCTGAAGGTATATCTTCAGACGTAATCATCGAAGATGCTCCACTGCTCCGTCATCTCCCAAAACTGACAGAACGATCACATCACTCTACGGATCCCATTACTGTTCATCAAACAAAACAAAACCCAAGGAAAGGAACAAATAAATAGGGGAAAAAAGCAACTTATTTTGCTGCTACATTGTTGCAACTTGCCCTTTATAATGAAGTCTGATATCTGAAAGCAGATATCTGGCTTTCTGGTGTACCTGAAGATGATGCCAGATGAAGTGAGAATAGGAATATAATGAGGTGGAGGATAAATGCGTGGCTGAAGGAATGGAGCAGGGGCAGGGATTCAGATTTCTGGATCATTGGGACCTCTTTCGGTGCGGGTGTGACCTGTACAAAAAGGACTGTTGCACTTGAATCCCAGGGGGACCAACATACCGTCGGGCAGGATTGACAGTTTTGTAGTGGAGGGTTTAAACTAGTTTGGCAGGGGGTAAGAATTCATAAGTAAGTGCAGGGATTAAGGTAGAAGAACAAGGGCATGATGCTAAGAGTTCTAAGTGGATGAGGAACGACAGGCAGCGGACAGAACATAATTGTAGCCAGTTAAAGGGGTTGAAATGTTCTATTTCAATGCTAGGAGTATTAGGAACAAGGAGGATGAACTTAGAGCATGGATTAGTATGTGGAACTACGATGTTGTGGTCGTTACTGAAACCTGGTTGGAGGAAGGACATGATTTGATGATACATGTCCTGGGGATCAGGTGTTTTGAAAGGAATAGGTTGGGAGGTAGATAAGGGGGTGGGTGGGAGTGGCATTGCTGGTCAGGGATAGTATCACAGCTATAGAAAGGGAGAACGCTTCAGAGGGAGTGCAGACGGAGTCGGTCTGGGTGGAAGGCAGAAATAGGAAGGGAACAAACACTATGCTTGGAGTAGCCTATAGGCCCCCAAATAGCCCTCGGGACACCGAGGAGCAGGTAAGCAGGCAGATTTTAGAATGGTGCAAGAAATACAGGGTAGTAAATATGTGTGATTTCAAATTCCCTCATACTGACTGGCACCTACTGAGTACAAGGGGGATAGATGGGGCTGAATTTGTTAGGTGTGTTCAAGAAGGATTCCTGACACAGTATGTGAACCGGCCGACGAGAGGAGAGGCTATACTGTATCTAGTTCCAGGTAATGAACTTGCTCAGGTGACAGACCTCTTGGTGGGGGAGTATTTTGGTGAGAATGAACACAACTCCCTTAGCTTCAGTAGAACTATGGAAAGGGATAAAATCAGGCGAAATGGTAAAGTGTTTAACTGGGGAACGGTAATCTTTGAAGGGATGAGGCAGGAATTAGCGAGAGTAAAATGGAAAGAGATGTTCAGAGGGGAAAGCACAGCAGTAATGTTGGAGAAGTTTAGGAACCACTTGAGCTGGGTTCAGGATAGGTTTGTCCTACTGAGGCAAGGAAAAAATGCTAGGAAAATGGAACCGTGGCTGACGAAACACGTGAGGCAACTCGTCAGAGGAAAAAGGAAGAATATGTTAGATATAAGAAGCAGGAAGTAGGAGGGGCTCATGAGAAATATAGGGTAGCCAGGAAGGAGCTAACGAAAGGGCTTAGAAGAGCTCGAAGGGGGTGGCATGTAGGATTAAGGAAAGCCCCAAGGCATTCTATGCGTATGTGAAGAATAGGAGGATGACGAGAACGAATGTGAGACCGCTAAAGGATAAAGAAGGCAACATGTGCCTGGAGGCGGAGGAGATTGGGGAGCTCCTAAATGAATACTTTGCTGCAGTATTCACAAGTGTAAAATATCTTGATCAGGATGAGGTCGAGTTGAGTAATCTGGTCTCAGAGAAAGCTTACCAGATCTCAAACAAAGTTACAGGACAGGATATGTTCCGATGCACACATCGGGTCGGTGATTCATGGCCTTTTCAGTTTCTCACAGCTCATTGGTTTCTCACAGCCAATGAAAGACGATGGCCCCAATTTGTCCATTAAAGGGCAAAATTTATCTCATTGGTGTGTTTCAACAAATTGCAGTTCACAACTCAATATGAGAAATTTGACAGTTCAGAGAAAAGTACTGAGTACTCAAAGAAAAAAAAAAGTTCAGATCAAGTTGAGCGTGAGAAGCATTCGGAGAGATTCTTAGCTGTCTGCAGTACCGGCTCCTTTAACGTTCTGGAGAAACGTTTCTAAATGACCACCGCAATAATGCTGCACTCTGTCGTGGCACTGACGATGATGCATATCTGGACCAGTGAGTATATTAAGAAAATGTAAATTATTGGACAACGAACAGATATATGTTATTATTAATAAACTGTTCACATGCGCACGTTTATAGCACCCTTACTGAATATTGAGTGGAATGGAAAGAAAAACACAGAAATAACTTTAAATTACGCAATGTTGAAACATATATTTCCCCTAAGAATTTCCCGTGTAAAGGACAGATTTGTTCGCAGTTCATGACGATGAAAATAGGAGAATGAATTTTTTTTTAATTCAATTGTTTAAGCAAGTTCTCGTTGGAATCGCTGACTTTAGATAACATTAATTACATGGACTTACACGTTTGAACCTACTATTAAGGTTTTTGAGAAACCGTTCACTCTGAAAATGCACCTACACTAAGGGAGGTGTCTCGTCTCAGAAATTATCCCTCCGAAAACCAGCGGCTGTTGTCAAATGATATTCCAAACAGATTATAAATCGGAATTGATTAGAACTGGGGAAAGTCGATGTTAGGAATCTTCGCATCGGCGTCCGGAATGAATTCCTCTGTGAATGTGCGCAGCACCCAAAGCTGTTGTTGTTCCTGGCTGAAGGCTTCTGCACAACCCTGTGACTGTTATTTATTAGTTACAGCCCTCGCTGACACATGTGCCACCATGTGTCATATTCAAGTTAAGGAATTTGAAAAATGTACTCAGTTTTTGGAAAAGTTTTACATACTTGAAACGATTCTGCAATACAATGAACATTTACTAATAACTTTGGTTTTATTCTTCAATCATTCGAAGAATTGTAGTTTTAATCCACCATACAGTGTTGGAATGTGATTCGTTATCTCTGATCTTATATTACATTATATATCACATTTTATATTTAGTTTTCCCTTTTATTGCGCGTCAGGAGAAATGCAACAAAACATTTTGTTTTGCAGTTCATATTCCTGTGTTCAGTGCATGGATGCGACGAAGCACAGTTAGTGACATGTTGAAATTTATATTCTTACTCTGTCTTGGTTTAAATTATGATTTAGATTCTCGTAGAACATGCGACGATTTTGTTTTACCTCCTTGAAGTACTTTGTATAAAATGTTTAATACCTGACTGCTGTATCAAATGGAAACACCCAGGGAAACAGGTGCACCAAAGAAATGGGAAATCCACTTAACGTTCAGGCAGAATGCGCTATATCAATGATTAGGAAAAAAAACAAATAACTCTTGTCCGCAGATACAGCTTAATCTGTCTTGTGTTTTTGACTTTACTTCTCTTCTGTTGCATATCCCGCCTAACATCCTATGACCAAACAGCCTCAACCCACTACTTCACAAACAAATCTAATTCTGCATTTCTCATTTCAGGCCGCTTCGGGGATTGTCAACCAGAACCATCAGGTAACTTTGCTAACTTTTCACTGCGCGGAATGCTGGGTAACCACAACTAATTGCTATTGAAACTCAGGCTGATCGGCGACTGGACCATTACACTTAAGAGCAGAAATAGTTCATTCAACCCATCAAGTCTGCTCTGCCGTTCCATCATGTCTGATTCTTGATCACACTCAACCCCATACACCTGCCTTCTCGCCACAACTTTTGATGCTATGACTAATCAGAAAACTATCAACTTCTGCTTTAAATATAATAAAGACCTGGGGAATATAACCAAGTGGTTCCCCAGGGCACCACTGCTCAGTACAAGAGGACATGGCTTTAAGGTGGGGGGTTATATGGGAGGCAGGGTTTGAGGGTCGGCACAACATTATGGGCCGAAGGGCCTGTAATCTGCTGTACTATTCTATGTTCTACGTTCTAAGAGTGGCCTCTGCCGAAGTCTATGGCAGAGCATGGCAGAGATTTACTACCGGCTGGCTAAAAAGATCCCCTCATACCTCTCTTTTAAAACGTCGTCCCTGAATTTTGAGGCTGTGCGCTCTAGTTGTGGATACCCCACTATATAACCATCCTGTCTGCGTCCACCTTCGTCCATTCAACATTCGGTAGGAGTCAAAGAGATTCTGCCCTTCCGCATTCCTCTCAATTGCAGTCGGTGCAGACGGAAACCTATCAAACGCTCATCATTGTTCGTGGGGAATCACCCTCGTGAGCCTCATCTGAACTCTCCCTAATGACAACACATACTTTCTGAGGCATGCAGCCCAAACAGTTGACAATACCCCAAGAGGGCCTGACTAGTGTCTTGTAAAAACTCAGTATTATCTCGTTGTTTTTTATACTAATACCCTTGAAATAAAGGCCCATTTTCATTCTTTGCCGCAGACTGAATCTATAAATTATCCTTCTGGGAATCTTGCAGGAGTCTTGCATAAACACTGAGTTTTGAGTTCTCTCACCATTTAGACAATAATTTGCACCATTGTTCATTTTACCAAAATGCATTCTCATACAATTCCCAACATAATGTCTCAGCCACTTTTTTGCCCGATTTTCCAATGTGTCTACGTTCTTCTGCAAACGCATTGCTTTCTCGGCACTAACCGCTCCTTTACTATCTTCGTATCATCGTCAGACTTTGTCGCAAAGTCATAATTTCTGTTATCTAATTCATTGCCAAACAATGTGAAAAGTAGCGGCCCCAATACTGACCCACGAGGATCACCACTGGCAGCCAAAATAAAAGACACCATTTATTCCAAGACGCTGCCTCCTGCCTGTCAGTCATTCCTCTGCCCATGCCAGTGTCTTTCCGGTAAGGAAATAGGAGTTTATTTTTACTTGGGACGATAATCAGTCATCTCCAGACAGGGCAGAGAGCTGAAAAAGTATTTCCCCTGACCTTATTATTCCCCAGGTTTAAACAAGCTTTCATTGTTAAATTCATCCTCTTGCTGCTGATGCTGACGACACGCGAAGTCTCAGTTCGACTCTTTCCAACAAATTTTGGTTTCTATTACCCAATACATGTGGACTGTGTGCAGTCTGACAATGACAGATTAGCAGATGTGCCGCTCTCCGAAGAATGCATATACCCGTGTCTTTTGGGGAGAGACCCGATTCTTCTCCTGGGACGACAGACTGCCTCTAGCTCTCAGTCATCAACTAGTTTCTTGTCTTTCTGTCACGTTAAGCAGCTCAAAGGGGGTTTCTCTATCCTGACCTCCCGCTTGATCACACGTTTTCCATGCAGAATTTGGAACTTTCAGGCGTCGTTTAGTAGCGTACGCGATGTACCGAGCGCCAATTGCCCCCAGCTTAAACCGCTGTTTACCGTGGGTGGTTATTTTCTGATATTTTGCAGAAAGCGTGAAGTTGAGGTTGGTGAATGGCGGCAGTCGATGCGATGGGAGATTGCAGATTCACTACAAGGGAAACTGGGGGACAGTGAATGGTAATTCCTGGGATATGCCGGACGCGAATGTGGTGTGTCGGCAGCTGGGCTGCGGCGCTGCAGTGCAAGTCTATGCTAATGGTGACTATGGGGAAGGATCCGGACCTGTTTTCACGACGAACGTTCAGTGCGGTGGGAGCGAGTCCGCTCTTCAGGAGTGTAAATCAGATCCATGGGGTGACACTGGCTATTCACACAGTCAGGATGCTGCTGTTGTTTGTAAAGGTAAAAGTCAGGTTTTTATATCGGCGGTCCCACGATTTTGATGTCCTCCGGCATATCACTAACTCGAACAGAACGTCCTCGGTTTCAAACTAAATCATATTTGTGTGGGGATTATTTCGTCATGTTGGAGTTACTATTCGTGATGTCGTATCCTGTACTGATGTTAACCAAAATAAAAATACTTGTTAATCTGTACAAGTACACAATCATATGACCAGGTCGAACAGCATCTGTGGTGGGAGAGAAATTCTCCGTAAGACCCTGAGACACAGGAGCAGAATTAGACTATTTGATCCAATGAGTCTGCTACACATTCAGTCACGGCTAATCATTTCCCCCCTCCTCAGCTCCACTCCCCGGCCTTCTCTCTGTAAATTCTCTTGCCGTGTCCATCAAGAGCTTATCAAGTTCTGTGTTAAATATCCCCAACGACCTGGCTCTCAGCGCAGTCTTTCGTAATAAATTCACAAATATGCCTCTGTCTGGCAAAATAAACTTCTCAGCATCTCTGTTCTATATGGACGTCCCTCTTTCGTGAGGCTTTTCCCTCCTGTCCAAGAATCCTCCGACACGAGAATCGTCCTTTTCACGTATTTTTAATTGAAATTTTCACTGAGATCCCCTCCCCATCCTTCTAAATTACAGCGCGTACAGATCCGTGGGATTAAACCTTCTTCTGTGAGAATCCTTTCATTCGTGGACTCATCGTCGCAGCTTCCTCTGAAACTTTTTCAATACCAGCGCATCTTTTTCTCAGAATGGGAGCACAGATCTGTTAACAGTGCTCACGGTGAAGCCTCGCCAGTGCGTATAAAGCCTCAGCATCACATCCCTGCTCTTTTTTTTTATTCCAGTCGTCTGGAAATGAAGACGTTAGAGCAACATAATGCGTTTGCCTAACTCACCACCGACTCAGCCTGCAAGTTAACCTTTTCGGGTGTTTTGTACCAAGACCTCCAGGTTCCTTGACAGCTCAGAGTTTGTTTTGAATTTCTCCCCGTTTAGATAATAGTCTGAACCTTTATTTCTATTACCAAAGATTGTGAACATACATTTTCCATCATTGTATTTCATTTCTCACTTTCTTCCCTGCTCTCCAAATGTGTCGACGTCCTTCTGCAGCCTAAACGTTTCCTCAACACTACCTGCCCTTCCACCAGCCTTCATTTCATCTGCAAACCTGACAACAAAGCCATCTATTTCATCATCTAAATCATTGACATACAGCGTAAAAAGAAGCAATCCAGAAACCCAACCCTGCGAAACACCACTAGACAATGGCACCCAACTAAAATGGCTTTTCCCACTCGCTGCCTCCTAGCAGTCAGCCAATGATCTCACCGCGAGGATATCAGCACCCTTCAGGTTCAGGCGCAGCCCAGCACTTTGGCAAAAGTCATATTTCCCCCAGCAGTGATGTCAATTACCCTGTATCTAAATTAAACATATGTGGAAATCAACAAATAATCGATGCTTCGGGCTTAGGCCATTCCTCAGGGTGAACAATCAATGTTCGTATTTTGTGTGCTGACTGATGTAGAAAGATCCATCAGCATTTTGTGTCTGTTGCTGAACATTTCTAGCCTATTCAAAAACTCTCGTGTTAACGTTTAATATTTCTTTTTATTCCAGAAAGTAGGATGGTGATACTGGAAAAAGGTGGCAGTCCATGCACCGGGAGACTGGAAGTGAACCATGAAGGATACTGGAGACCTGTCGGTGCTGAGGGCTGGGATCTGCTGGATGCAACTGTGGTGTGCAGAGAGTTGAGCTGCGGCGCCGCGCTGAAAGCCCCACACGAATATCACTTTGGAAAGGTTTTTAGAAGCATTATAACCTATAATGTTACCTGCGACGGCACCGAGGCTGCTCTGCGGGAATGTAAATCAGAAGAATGGAGTTACTACACCCATTCTCGACCCGATTATGCCGGAGTTATCTGCGCAGGTAAATTGAGCCCCTTTTCTCTGGGTACACCCTGTCTTTATTGATCCGGGCTGTCCGAGAATCAAAATAACACAAGCTTACCGCTCGCTGCGAGAGATCGGGAACTAAATCTATCTGTTTAGAGATTAATACTGTTATGTTCAGATAGCATTATGATTTCAAACACCTACATAAATACGTAAATACATGACAATCGGCACAGCCACCAGAACGATTGAACGGTCAAGCGACATCCGGGTCTTCTGGCCGTCCGTTGTTTCAGCTGGGCTTAATCAGGTACCTAATTCTCATATTGGGGCTGGGTTATAAGTGGCCCTGGGATCGAGTGTGGTTGCTGGTTCGTCTCATCGGTATACCGTCCTTGCCTCTGTGGGGTAAGTCAGACAGTCCTTGTCGTTACACAACAGTTGGATCTGTCCCTTCCTGTCCTTGCCTCCGTTGGGCAAGTCAGGCCGTCTTTCCCTCTGAAGCCTTCGCTGCAACCTACACCTGAAGCCTTGCCCGCAACCAATGTCTGAAGCCTTGCCGGCAAACTCGTCTGCATCCTCGCCTGCTTCGCCGTCAAATTCAGGCGTCCGAGTGAGACCGGAGCCTTGCCACGCCAACAGAAGGAACTATCTATCGTTGAACTTGGAACTGTCTCTTTGTGTCCCTGTGTTTAGTGTCCGTGTATGAGTTCCGGCCCTAATTCCTGTCCCAAAGGAAGGGTCCTGGATGAGTGTTCTGTATTCCTGTGCTCCAGTCCAAGGCTCAGTGTTCCTGTGCTCCAGTCCAAGGCTCAGTGTTCTTGTACTCCAGTCAAAGGCTCAGTGTTTCTGTGCTCCAGTCCAAGGCTCAGTGTTCCTGTGCTCCAGTCCAAGGCTCAGTGTTCCTGTGCTCCAGTCAAAGGCTCAGTGTTCCTGTACTCCAGTCCAAGGCTCAGTGTTCTTGTACTCCAGTCAAAGGCTCAGTGTTCCTGTGCTCCAGTCCAAGGCACGGTTTTCCTGTACTCCGTGACCAAGGCTCCGTGGAGATTCCCAGTCCGTGTTCAAGGCTCCGAGGAGGTTCCAGTCCCTGTGCAAGTCCAAGTCGTAGCCCAGTCCCTGATTCCTGGTCCAGCTACGCCACTCCCCGCCTCTGCTTTGCTCTCCCTCCACCAAGACCTAGTCTGAGCTTCATGTCCTCGTCCAGCCCTGGAGTCCCGCGTCCTGCCTCCAAGTCCAGTCCTGTAGTCCCGCTTCCTGCCCCCACGTCCAGTCCTGTTGCCTTGTCACGTCCACTCCTTGCCTGGATCCGGAGTCCGAGACCGAGTCAAAACTCAGGTTCCGGGTCCCTGTCCAGTCTCTGGCTCGGAGTCCTTGTCCAGGTTCCTAGTTCCTAGTTCCCAGGTCCTAGTTCCAATTCCCACTTTCCTAGTCTAGTTTTCGCCCAGCCCCTGTATCCTAGTCTCGTTCGGGGCCTGTGACTTGTCCAAAGTCGTTTCTTCCCCACTTCCCTTGTTTTCCTGATACACCTAGTCTTCTCCCTAGTACTTCAGTGTCTGTGTCTTGCATTTGTGTCCGTTCCAACGCCTCCCGTATGACAGAATCTACTGGCAGTTTTACAAAGACTTCCAAACAACATCCAGAATGTGGATTTCAAGTTGCAGCAGGAGATTTCTGAAGGCCATGTCAGAAGAGTAGTGTCATGATATTGGTTGGGGATTTTAACACGGAAGTGCATTGGGAAACTAGGTTAGTATTGGACGTCAAGAGAGAGAATTTGTGGAATGTCTAAAGGATAGCTTTTTAGAACAACTTGTTGATGAGCTCACTGTGGGATCGGCTGTGCTGAACTGGGTGTTGCACAATGATCTGGCGGTGATAAGAGAGCTTATGGTTAAGGAACCCTTAGGGAAAAGTGATCAGAATATGATGGAGTTCACTTTGCAATATGATAAGAAGAAACTAAATCCCAATGTGTTGGTATTTGGGTGGAGTGAATGAAATTACAATGGCATGAGAAGGGAACAGAAGAAGGTGACTGGAAATGGACAACAGCAGAAAGGACAGCAGAACATTAATGGCTGGAGTTTCTGCGAAAAATATTTCCATAAGTTGTATTTCAGACATGGTACATATATATCATATAATCATATACATCACAAAATCTCCACAAAGTATTTATCTGGGGTATACACTTATAGAAAAGAGTGGAAAGAAAAAAAAAACAAGCAAAAGGAAATAACTATGTACAAGTAGGGAGTGATCTGCATTATATCGGGCATTCAAGAGTGTCATGGAATTGAAGTATGTACAGAGAAAATTACAACTGAGAAGGTGCTCGGGAAGCTTAATGGCTGAGGGTAAATCTTCTGGACCTGATATAATGCACCCTCGGGTTCTGAAGGATTTAGTTGGAGAGATTGTGCAGCCTTTAACGACGATGATCTTTCAAAAATCGAAAGATTCTGGCATTGTGCTGCATGACTGGAGAATTGAAAATATTACGTTACAATTTAAGAAGTTAGCTGATATCAGTAATTGGGAAGTTGTTGGAATCGATTAATATGTATGAGATCACGGAATACCTGGAGGCACATTATAAGATAGGCCAACGCCAGAATGGTTTCATGAAAGAAAGAAAAATCCTGCATGACTAAACTATTGCAATTATTTGAGGAACTTAAAAGCAGGTTAGAAAAAGGAGATATAGTAGAAATGCTGTGCTTGGATTTTCAGAAGGCCTTTGACAAGGTGCCGCACATGAGGGTGCTTAGCAAGATAAGAACAACAGAATTACAGGGGAGTTACTAGCATGGGTGGAGGATTGGCTGTTCGGCAGAAAACAGATCTTATTCAGGCCTGCTACGATTAGCAGTGGAGTTCCACAGTGGTCGGTGTTGGGACCGCTGTGTTTTACGATGTATGTCGATGATTTGAACTATGGAATTACTGTACTTGTGGTTAAATTTGCCGATGATACAAAGATAGGTGGAAGAGCGTGTAGTGCTTAGAGACTTAGATAGACTAGGGGAATGTGCAAATACGTGACAAATGAAATACAATGTTGGAAAGTGCATGGGGAAGAAATAAACGGGCAGACTATTATTTGGATGGGGAGAGTATTCAAAATGCATAAATACAAAGGGACTCGGGAGGCCTTGTGCTGGATACCATCAGGTTAACCTTCAGGCTAAGGTGGTGCTGAAGACGGCAAATGCAATTTTGCCATTCGTTTCTAGAGGTGCAGAATATAAGAGCTGGGATGTGATGTTGACGTTCTATAAGTTAGTTGCAGACCACACAGTGTATTGTGCGCAGTTTTGGCCTCCGTATTTTAGAAACAATATTCTGACATTGGAGAGGTTTCATAGTAGATTCGTGAGAATGATTCCAGGAATTGAAGGGCAGCTCTTGGGCTGTGCTCCCTGAAGTTCCAGAGAATGAGGGAGGTTCTTGTAGAAACATTCGGAATGTTAAAACTCCTGAACAGATTGAAGGGCGATTTCAAAAGGAGATACGGATACACTACTTTCGTCAGAGGACGGTAAGTCTGTGGAATTTGTTGCTCCGAGCGGCTGTGGACACCAAGTCATTGAGTGCATTTAAGGCAGAGGTAGGTGGGTACTTGATTAGTCAGGACATCAGAGCGTTTGGGGGGAAGGCAGCGGAGTGGGGATGACTGGAAACATTGGATCAGCCATGACTGAATGGCGGAGCATACTGGATGGACCGAATCGCCTACTTCTGCTACCTGAAGGCATTGTGAATGCCAACGTCCCTCCGGATTAGATTCCACATTCATTCTGTGAGAAAATATGAACATGATTTCAGACCATCGCTATTGCTTGGTATCATTACAAAGAACCGTTTGCTTTTTTAGTTATAACGAAGTATCTCCGACCTCAGAACGTGTGTGTACTCCCCTTTGCGTTGATGATGCCGTCTGTGTGCTTCTGTGTTTTTTTCTATTTGGTTCAGATTTGTATTAACTGCAGTGTCGCATTTTAAGTTTCAAATGAAGTAAGTTTTGCCGTTGTGTAACTGCCATTGTCTCGCAGAACCGGTAATTGAACCTACAGTGTATGAAAACAACGTGCAAAAAAGTGGCGTTAATACAATTCCGAATTTACTTTTTCATAGAAGATTATTCCCAGATATTGTCACACTTGAGTGTATCAAAAGCTATCGGGACTGCAGGAAACTTGAACAAAATTTAAACCGCTGAATGAACTGAAATAATCACCAGTCCTGTATATAGAAAAAAATATGAACAACACCGTTCCATTTAGGGGCAATGCTGTAGATTGCCTGAACAGGAACCAGTGCGCAAGGGATTCAGAGGGAGTTCTCGACCTCGTAAAACTGGAGATACGGCTGGAAGGGGTTTCTATGAACAGTGGAAAAGAAAATTGCACCGTAGTATACGCTGCCGTTTCTAGAGAGATACTGCTTCGACCATCGGGTTTCCGGAATTAGAATCGGAAATAATGTTACCGGCCTTTGTCTTGAAATATGTCAACATTGTAGCAGCAGTAGAATGCAGTACATGAAAATATAGAAAAATTGTGAATTGCATTAGGTATATAATATCAGAGCAACATTATGCAATCAAGTTCACTCCGGCAGTTCATCCTGGCTAATCCATTTGTTCCATATATGTCATGGTGTGTGTGTGTGTGTGTGTGTGTGTGTGTGTGTGTGTGTGTGTGTGTGTGTGTGTGTGTGTGTGTGTGTGTGTGTGTGTGTGTGTGTGTGTGTGTGTGTGTGTGTGTGTGTGTGTGTGTGTGTATGAAATAGTTAATTTAAATAAAGAGTGCAAAAGCAGATATTAAGAATAGTGAGGTCGTGATCATAGGTTCAAGGACCATTCAGAAACCAGATGGCAGATGGAAAGAAGCTGCCCTTGAATCGCTGAGTGAGTGCCTTCAGGCTTCTGTACCCGCTTCTTGATGTTAGCAATGAGAATTGTCATGCCCTTGGTGGAGGGAGTCTCTTTAATGATTGACATCGCCTCTTTGAGGCACCGTTCCTTGACGATGTCTTCGATATTATAGAGACCAGTTCTCATGATGGGACTGACAAAATTTAGAACTTTTTGCAGCTTACGAGATCCTTGAAGTTGTCTCTCTGTAGCGGACGGTGAGAAAGACTTAATAGTTTGAAAGTTATTCAAATCTATTCTTCATGACTGCGTTTCAAAGTCTCCATCAAATCCCATGAAGCAAACCCAGTTTACACAGTAGCAATTTGTACAACTGAGCCCTAGTATTTGTCCGCCTTTGAGAGGGAATCTGTTCTCATAAAATCCGGACAGCATGCCTAATATATAATTAATATACCGCCTAGCAATATTTTTTAATATGATACTTCGACTTCACTAGCCTCTAATTAGTTAATTTTAACAGTCCTTAATTATTAAGTAACCTTTACTAAAACTGGTATTTGCATTGGCTTGCTGGGCTTCCATCGTCTGGAACCGTTTCTGCCTTCTCTGAACGTCGTCAACCGACAGGAACTCCGCAGGACGATATTTGTATTCACTGGGGAAAGCAAATTGTTGGAAAGGCAGGGTCTGATTCTGCATATTCTGCATAACGTTGTGATGGGGTAACCCCGTGTTTCTAATCTACCTATATTGATTGCTCAGGTAATTGAGAATTTTTTCATGGCACAACTGTACACATTAAAGATATTTTGCACAGGGATTTGCATAACAGTCTTTCGTAAAGGTGAGGCACACGGGTTGCAAGGCAAGCTGAATCATTTTGATATTGCGCTGCGATGCAGGAGACAGAATTCAATGATAGAACAATGTTTGTCTTATTGTTAATCTGTGACCAATGTTGCATCCAAAGGGTGGTGCTTGAACTTCTGTTGTGTACGATGTGTATCAATAACTAGGAAATAAATGCTTGTCGTAAGATTATCAACTATATAGAGGAAACGAAATTGATAGATATTTAATATATAGTAAAACAGGATATGGATAAAAAGAGAATATTGTCACTAACCAGAACTTTATACAGCTGTGCTTAATCCACACTTGTGACACAGAAATATTGCTGGGAATTGAGTAACCTAATGAGGAAGACAGATTAGATAACCTGGGAAAACGTTATATTCAGAAAGTTAAGTTAAAAAAATAGAATAAAGAGTTTCTCTGTTGATCATCGGTACATTGAATCACAGAAACATTCATTGAAACGTGTCTTATAAGTTGAAGACGAACATCGGCCATAATTCAACACAGCATGTTCTCCACTCACCAACCCTGAATAACTTGAACATATTTTGAATGTGAGTAAGCCGGAACATCCCGAAGAAGCCTGCGCGGTCTTTGACAGGACGGAGAAACACCTTACAGACCATGGAGGGAATTAGATCGTCGTCGTTGGCGCTGATTATCGTATTACGATATTTAATCGTATGTGAATATGGGGACATGTTTTGCCTGACAGACTCTGAATGACATCTTGAATGTACTGCCAAAGATAAAATGTCAACATGTGGAAAAAAAACAACAAAAAATCTACCTCTTCTGATTTGGTTGTATCTTGCAAACTATATTTTTCTGTTAATTTCGGAATGCTATCCCTAAAGGACGTGGTAAACAAATGCAGAAATATCAAACCTTGGCAAAGGTGAATGCCTTTTCGTTAGTTAAAGGAGATGCAGCTGAAGATTCGGGGAGTTTAAAGCAAAGCCTTGATTTATGTTGGCTGCAAAGACAAACAAGTATTGAGAACAATAAACTGTATGAAAGGTGTGTAACAATGGCTTCGCCGAGCGGCTTGATCTCGGGGGTGCTAACCCCCGTTCCGGCCAAACTTAGGAAATCTCATTTGGGTGGATGCTGCGCGATGTGTCCCCTGTTACAAATCAGTAACCCGAAAAAACAAACAATGCACAATATGCGATTAAATGATTAAGTTTATAACTCTTAATTTGACTATGTGGTTAGCAGAGAAACAAAATATAGAAGAAAAAGGGTGCCAATCCTATTAAACAGTCTGTGCACAATCGTTGGCGCTCAGTCAGTAGTCTTCCTTCCACCATCCGATCTACTCCGAGCGTCACCCACCGACGGACACCCGCTCGGAGTCCACTCCGTCTGGCGCCCAACCGAATCTCCCCAATCGCGTCCTCTCTGTTCATCCCTTTCTCGTCCTCTGGCAAAAGCCCGCGAAAACAACTGCTTCCACAATCACAAAACACAGCAACAATCTCTTATTAGCTGCCACTGAATTCCAAAGTCCCGTTATCACCAGTCATAACACAAACATTGCTGCCACAGAGAAGCCATTACCTTAACGGTAGAAGATTACACAGAAGCCATTGCATTAGCCTTAGTAGTGAAACCGTGAAGTGTATTACATGTGCAATATTGGAGGTGGATTCTATGTGAGGGTTTGTATGGAATTTGTATTATGCGCTTTGACGTTTGTCCTCGAGGAGTCATGTATCATGAAACTGAGGTTTTCGAAAAGCTAAACAAGAGAACCGATGAGTCATGGTAGTAATGGAAGTTTAGTCCATAAAGTTAACTCACGTGGTAAAGCTGTTGGGGTAGCTATTTCACCACTAAACTTTATTGTTGATAGGACACAGAGAGACACGCTGAGGTATTGTTTTTATCTTTCAGTTTTGCGACCGAGGAAAATCATTTTCCTTGCGTCTCTCGTATCGCTTAAGGAATTACGTTACTATCCAAATATAATAATTACTAGCTCTGTTGATGACATCAAATTACTGATACATTGGTTTGTTAAGAATATTGCCTGCATTTACAGCTGGAATTGGATCAAATGGGAATGTGCGAAAATGAATGACTTTAAGAATTTAACTCAGATGCATTGTCGATCGGAACATATAGAATTATTAAAACACAAAATGCTGGCAGAAGTCAGCAGGCCAGACAGCATCTATGGGAGGAGGTAGTGACAACGTTTCGGGCCGAAACCCTTCATCGGCCCGAAACGTCGTCACTACCTCCTCCCATAGATGCTGTCTGACCTGCTGATTTCTGCCAGCATTTTGTGTTTTTATTTATTTCCATCATCTGCAGATTCAGTCGTGTTGATATAGAATTATTATATAGATCTTGAGGTCTTTTGCTGAAAATAGAGAGCCAGTAATGAGTACTTTGCTTACCGGCAATGACATGCCAATTAGAAATTGGCATAGTATATTTGCATCATTGGCCGAGGTTTCGATCGTGATATTGCTGAGGTAAGGCTGTACGCTATCTTCATGCCAATGCACTTTTAAAATTTTATTTCAATTATAATCGACGTGATAAGTGAATGCTACTATTAATCTTGACAAGATGTAGAAAAGCATCAGAATGATATTGCACGGACAGCTTGAGATCTTTTAACAATAGATAAAGCTATTTCTCACTAACGCGGACTGAGATATTACTCCATAGCGCATATTTAAAAATGACACGTCGCATAGACAAGAAGTTCGGCAGCGGGTTAAATGCCGTGGATTGTCTGTACGGAAAGCAGCGCCTTTCTGCTGCCGACTCACTTGCCGGAGTGCTCGGGAAAAGCGACACAACAAACTTCTGAAATCGTAAGTCAGCGAGTTGTTTGTTATGCCCCCCTCTCACTGTGAAACGGGGACACTCTTGTTCCCTAATTAGGGAGAGAGCGAGCCTGTGATATGACACCTTATCGGGTGCACGTCGTTTTTGGGATACTGCAATTCTGGGTCTTTATTGATAGTTTGCTGCACGCTTGAGTGGTCGATAGAGGTTGCTGATGTTTTTTGTTGGTGGGTGGGGTTATCGCTGCGTTGCAGCTGCTTGTGCGGGGGAAGTTCGAGATCTTTTGGAATGGCGCTTTTGTAGAAAACATAGTAACATAGAATAGTACAGCACATTACAGGCCCGTCGGTCCACAATGTTGTGCCGACCCTCAAACCCTGCCTCCAGGATAACCCCCACACTAAATTCTTCCATATACCTGTCTAGTAGTCTCTTAAACTTCACTAGTGTATTTGCCTCCACCACTGACTCAGGTAGTGTATTCCACGCACTATCCACTCTCTGAGTGAAAAACCTTCCACTAAAATCCCCCTTGAACTTTCCTCCCCTTTACCTTAAAGCCATGTCCTCTTGTACTGAGCAGCGGTGCCCTGGTGAAGAGCCGCTGGCTGTCCACTCTGTCTATTCCTCTTAATATCTTGTACACCTCTATCATGTCTCCTCTCATCCTCCTTCTCTCCAAACATAAATCCCTAGCTCCCTTTATCTCAGATCATAATCCATACTCTCTGAACCAGGCAGCATCCTGGTAAATCTCCTCTGTACCCTTTCTAATGCTTCCACATCCCTCCTATAGTGAGGCGAACAGAACTGGACACAGTACTCCAAGTGTGGCCTAACCATAGTTTTATATAGCTGCATCATTACATCGCGACTCTTAAACTCTATCCCTCGACTTATGAAAGCTAACACCCCATAAGCTTTGTTAACTACCTAATCTACCTGTGAGGCAAAAGGTTGAGGAAAATGAATTAGATATAACAAAATTGACAAAATTCGCCAACCATTATTTCTTTGAATGACAGTGCTGTCGGTTAAACAGGCGATTCTCCTTCCCATCAAATCCAGATCAATATGCTGTCAGTCTTGATTTAACTTAATTACCGTGCTTGCATTCTGCGCCTTTAAAGAATACCGAATGAGAAATAATGAATGCGGAATGCTATTATCTAGCCAAGTTCTCTTCGTCGAAAATGTTGACTTAATTTCATCTGATTTATTTATTTCATGTTTGAAGTATTTGTCTCCTATATATAATGCTTACTTCATTTTTTGTACACACGTTTTTCAGTGAATACTTGGCTCCACCATGGGGCAACAATGGAGAAGTTGCAATATATATTTTAACAATTCCATTTCCACGTATTCTCTTTGAGAAAAGTGAATGATGCTTTTGGAATTCCGATACAAACGTCACCGTATCTGGAAATGATGGGGATGATGATGATGATGATGATCATGATCATGATGACGATGATAATAATAATAATAATAATAATAATAATAATAATAATAATAATAATAATAATAATAATAAATGTTCTTACTTTTTCCATAATTATAATGATACTTCCATGTCTTTGTTTTCGTAACATAAGAAAGAAAATATAATTTCCTGTAGTAAAAAGAGGATATAAAAAAATAAACGTGTTAAGAATAATTATCTAGCCTTAATTAACGACAAAGAGAGAAAGTAATTTTGATACTCAGTTCCGATATCCCATTATGAAATTTGGACATGGAAAACCATGTCATCTGTTTGAGAACCAATTGGGACTTTATATACAATGAACGCAATAGGAATTCGCTGCACATTGTTCAAAAGTTCTTTTTCCTGACTCTGTTTCATATCGTCCTCAGACCACCGAGCTCCAAGATTGGTGTCCGGAAATGATGAATGCTCGGGAAGACTGGAAGTGCAATTCGGAGACACCTGGAAAACGGTGTGTGATCTGCACTGGGATATGAATGAGGCCAGCGTGGTGTGCAGTCAGCTTCAATGCGGAGTCGTTGTTGCTGTGCGGGGAGGAGCTTATTTTGGGGAAGGAACAGGACATGTTTCGACTCATGTCTTTGAATGTCAGGGTAATGAGTCGAGGCTATGGGACTGTCCATTTTCCTCAGGAACTCATCGTTGCACCCATGAGAATGATGTCAGTGTGATCTGCTCTGGTGAGTACCTAGAATCCAGATATCTGTTATCGACAATTCTCCCATTAGCGATTTACAAATTGCATCAGCAGAGCACTGTTCGATATGATTTTCATCTGACATTGACGGACAGATTAACAGGGTGAAAGTGCCGGAAGAATAAAATAATGATTGACTTCAATTTGGTTTCAACGAATGAAATTAGGATATTTGCTATTTGTTAATAAACTGAAAACAAAAATCACCAACAATAGCGCAGCAATTTCGCTGATAAAACCACAAAGCCGAGAGCAAAGGAAGTTTGTAGATTCGCCCATTTACTTCTGCATCAAGACACCGAGTGTCCTTAATAACGTGGAATTTGTTTCAGCGGGGGACTTAATGGCAGGCGTTATGCACGATAATGCAACTCTCACAAAAACGTGCAGGTTAAGATTCGTTAAGTACACAAAGATAAGCATGGAGAGACATACGCATTTCTATGTTTGTAGGAAAATAGCTCGTCATGCAGCGTTATTATAAATTAAAAACAATACATCATCGCAGTGGAAAATATATTAAAAAATGCGGAATGGTATTTTCCTTTAGAAATTGAGTGTGAAGTTTTTTCAGCACATCTTTCAAATTATACCGTACACCTGAACGCGAAAATTACTAATTCGAATAAATTTAATGATACTGGATCTTGTCACATGTCTGAATACAGACACAAAACTGATGAAACGTTAAAATTCCCAGCTGGTTTTGCAGCTCTATAACGGCTATCTCTAATAATACAAAGCAATTAAATATGATTTATTTCAGTACTGATATGTTGACGGATTATTGAATATTGCCCGAAACAATTCTCCTTTCTTCTGAACGGAACCACACAGATGAATTGGTGCGGAACGGCAGATGAATACAAACCATTGATTTTGCCGCACAACCTCGAAGCGTGCATCTGCACCAGTATAGAAAATACATGATTATAGCGAGATAACTTGTTCCAACAGCCTCGGATTTTACTGCTACAAATTTAGACATAACGACTGTAAAATGATAAAAAAGCAGAAGAATAAATAAAATATCAACTATATAGCTGTTAGTTGAACGAAAGATAGCTTGTGAATTTCCATAGTTTATAATCATCAGCGGACACTTGTTGGGACCGAACGTGATGAACAGTTTGAAAGTTGCTTATGAAACCTAAGAAATAAGTCGCCATTTAAATAAACAAAGATGGAAATAGATAATGGAAAAGTGCAAAGAAAATATACATCACAACCAAAGACAAACATCAATTTAATCACCAATAACTAAAAAGAAATTCGAAAATGTTCCGTGCGAGTGCATAATATTTGAATGCATGAAGCATATAAATAAGAAAATAAATAAATATAATACATATTCATATCGGCCATTGAGTGGGCAAGAACTGTATGGGTCGAATATGGTGCTGAATAACGGTATTTTCAACTTGGACAGAATATAACATTTAGAGTGATGGGCATGAAACTGAACGATCAACAGAATCAGGAGTACTGTATAGAAATCAGACAAGGAAACCCTTCTTCACCTGCATGGCCCAATGTTTGAAACAATGGTATTCATTCTGCTAAAAACCTTCAAAAACGCGAGATTCCTGTCGTGGTATATGCAGATTATTCACAACACTTTGAAAATACTTTGGAAAAATGATTGCGGGTCAATCAGATTAAAAAATAACATGTCTGCATTGTGCTATACTCTGTTATTTTCGCGAGGCTCTGCCGAGCAGACGGAGTGGATGGCGGTCCTATCCTGTGCAAGTTCTTTCAATTAGTTTATGTTGCGATTAATTAATTGACTTCTTTTATGAATAAAACAGGGAATCATGAAGCACGACTCGTTGATGGGGACAACAGATGTTCCGGCCGGGTGGAAGTTCGGCACGGGGACCAGTGGGGAACACTTTGTGATGATTACTTCAGCTTGGAAGATGCTGCCGTGGTCTGTGAACAGCTACAGTGTGGTGCAGTAAATGCAACTCCCAGAGATGCATACTTTGGCTCAGGAAACGGGTCAATGTGGAAGGATGACTACATTTGTTTGGGCAATGAGTCCCGATTAGCTGATTGTCAAGTCTCAGCGTGGAGTCAGATCAGCTGTTCGCATGGAGATGACGCCAGCCTGATCTGCACCGGTGAGTTGCTGAAGCGTTTGTCTGAATGAAACCTTTCTTTGGTCGTAGAGATATCCATAACAGAGACAAAAATAAGAAAAAATAACAATTGAATGTATCCAAAATTTTCCGGCAAAACTAGGTAACGATTTTGAATTTTTGTGGCAACGATCTGTGTTTGCAATTTGCACGGTTTTATTGTGGATATCCGGACCTTGAGTACACAGTGAATAAAACTAAAATGTGAGGAGAAAATATTTGGAAGTGCAGAGAATTATGGCAATTGTTGTCAAGATAGTAATTTTAGTACCATTTTAAAATCTGTAAAAATAAAGATGTAATATTTGCAGGTGAGTTAACTCATATTATGAACTGTTGAAAAAAACGATGACATATTAAAAAATAAATAAATGGCTTCCTTTATGTTCGGCGAGTAGGAATAATACCTGGGACCGCTACGTGTGTGTGTTTTTTTATCCTGCGGATTGAGAAGAGAGGTTTAATGGCTTCTGGGGTGATTGCCTTGTAGGAAATCAGTGTATAAATTATTTTTTGCCGCTAATAGCTGAACATATCTGGGATACATTGGCTAATTATTAACTGTTTTACACAATCCCATCCATATTGTAGATGACATTTGGTCTCTGCGACTGACCGACGGGGGAAGCCGCTGCGACGGCCAGGTGGAGGTTTATGAGAACGGCAGATGGAGCAGAATTCAGGATAACTTCTGGAATATCGATGAAGCCAACGTTGTCTGTAAGCAACTGCGTTGCGGTGTGGCCACATCCTCCTACATCGCCTCGGGGCACAGAGCGAAAGAAGGGCCCGTGTGGGTGACCGACCTTCAGTGTGAAGGAAGCGAATCACATCTCGAAAATTGCAGGACATCCATATTGAATCGGTCTTCCTCCGACACCATCGGCGTTGGCGTCCTGTGTTCAGGTGAATAGCATGGAAAAGTGGAATTTTTTTATTTGTAATATCGTGTGGCTATTAATTATATATAGATAAATTTAGACACACTGAGACTTGCCGATATTGAAATCTCCATTTGTTTCATCAAATCGGCGTTGACAATCATATACCCTCTTGCAATGTTTCCAATTTATATAGTCACCCACAGCTCCTACGGTAGCCCCGCTCCTAAAACATACGAGCAAATTTATAGTACTCAATTAACTTTGTACATAGTACAAGTTGGGAGGGCGCATAGAAAAATGAGCACGGATGAATAAAAACGTACTTATCTGGGCAAAATGTGCAAACTTCGCATAGAGATTCGGCATTAATTCTGCCTCGATAGAACTGCGAATTTGCCCCATGTTTTCAATGATTTATCCATAATTTGGGATATGTACTGAACGGGATCGTCCTGGAAGTTCAAAAATTTTGCTATTGATTACAATTCAATACCAAGAGTTCTACCTGCCTTCTCTTTTTTTCTCTCTCTCTCTCTCTCTCTCTCTCTCTCTCTCTCTCTCTCTCTCTCTCTCTCTCTCTCTCTCTCTCTCTCTCTCTCTCTCTCTCTCTCTCTCTCTCTCTCTCTCTCTCTCTCTCTCTCTCTCTCTCTTCTCCCCAGCCCCACCCACATCCCTCGCTTATTCCCTCTGTTTTAGTGCTAGTCTCCTTGTTTATCCTGTCCAAATTCAGACTTCTATTCGGGTCTCAATTTATGATGATCAAAGTTATAGCAATGGCACAATCCAGTGCCGTGAGGTAATGTTACAGCTTGGTCATTCTCCACTTGTTAAGTTCTGTTAAGTTCTGGTCAGCTTACTACAGAGAAAATGCGGGTACTGTAGACAGTGTGCAAAGATTCGCGAGGATACCTTATGAGAGTGGGTTGAGTGAAATAGGATTTTTCTTCTTGGAGTGACGGAGCGACGGAGGGTGAGAGGTGACCATACAGGTGCATAAAAAGATTGTAGGAATTATAGTTTGTGTCATTTCTTAGGAGTGAAATGGTACTATAACAGGGCACTGTTTTAAGCTTCTTGGAAGTAGATACAGAGGGGATGTCAGGGGTAAGTTTTTACAGAGAGTGATGGGTGCATGAAATGCACTGTCAGTGTTCGATGCGGATACAATAGGGTATTTTTAAGAGACGCTTAGATAGATACTTTGACCTTATAAAAATAGAGTGCTATGTGTTAGGGCATTTATATGCAGTTCATAGAGAGGGTTACACGCTGGGCCCATCTATATTCTTTGTTCTATGTTCCAAAAGAAGGAACTTCAGCATTTAGTTGCGCAAGGAAGGGGTTCTGGAGGGGGAATTTGAAAGAAGAAATTTGCAAGGAAGTGCAAAACCAAACGATGGTACTGACGCCTGGCATTATTTTTGATCGGAACCATTAGGGATAAGGACTCGAATAAACGTTCAAATACGACGGAAATAATTGTCTTTTACTTCAAATATTTTTCGCTGCATCGTTTAATGAAATAGTTTGGTGATATTTTTGTCCGTGCACTAATACCGATTTTCATGGAATTATTTTTTTTGCGCATCAGTAGGTCTAGTCACCTGGAGTGTCTGAGAGACATCAATTTTGTGATATTAATTCTGAACCAACATTAATTGTTTGCTATATTCCGTAGATTTTCTCTGAAACTCTAACCTTGATGAGTCAATGCATGGGATGAAATTGGTTGTTTGTTGTCTGGTGCATTCAGTGCTATCCTTTTATATAAAAGTGATACTTACCCTGGACATAAATGTAATGAATATCAATCGGTATAAAAAGGGAAAATGAACTATGAAGGAATGACACTTTAATAGAAAAACCCGTTGGAAATATCATGATAAATGCACATATTGTCTTTTTTACGCACGCAGCTACCTAAACTGATACGTCCTTGCAAAATCAATTTTATTCCATTTTGGTAGACAGGGCTTGACAGAAAGAGGAAACGAAATACATCGCTACAATGCATAGACTCTTAACTGGCTTGTAGCTCAGTGCAGCCTATGTGACAAGTACAATTGTATTACTGATATTCTCCTTGTGCAGATACATGATACATGCTACCCATTGACAACGCAGGACGCAATCTGCCAATTGCACAATTAAATTGAGAACCCTTTTTACTTTCAACCTGACTGGAGATGTGACATAGTTCAATAACAAGCGATGTCACACAGTATGCAAATCGCATCAGACTTAACAAATTCCGCCAACCAAGTGGTAGCAATACCCACGTCAGTCAGCTGAAGTTTGGCGATTGCATTTCATCGTTCAACACCATTGAGGCAGAAATGCTGTCCTTTTACGTCTGCATGAGTTTAATCTAGCGAAAGTGAGCCGTACCTTCTAGCTGATTTTCATGTAGTGTGATCGATAGATTCCTTCCTGTTTGACTGACTTAGTACTTGTCCCAGTCACGACACTGAATTTTGTATGTAATATTTGTTCCATCAGTGATATTTTGCTGCACTTTGAGTTTTGCTGGGTTCATCCTGAAAGCTGCAGCAGGTTGTGAGCACATTTGATGCTATCGCATAAAAAAGACATAGGAACATAATTAGGCCATTCAGCCCTTCGAATCTGCTACGCATCTATCAAGGTTGATCTCGGATTCCAATCTACAGCATACACCTGACTTCTGGCCATATCTTTTGATATTCTGTCTGATCAAGTAACGATGAGCTTCCGCCCTAACTCTCCGTACCGACTTGGCCTCCACCGCCGTCTGTGGCATATCATTACAAATATTTACTTCTAGATGGCTGAACATATTCCTCTGTACCCTTCTTTTAAACGGGCGCACCTCAAAACTGAGGCTCTGCATCTACTTCTGGACACCCACACCATAGGAAACACCCTCTCCACACCCACCCTATCTTGTCCCGTCAACATTCAGTAAATTTCAATGAAATACCTGTGAGTATAGATCCACCTGCCGGACACACCTCTTATGTTAACACCTTCCTTCCCGGAATCATCATCGTCAATCTCCACTGCACTCTCTGCAATAAGAGCACACCCTTTCAGAGAGATAGGGCTAAAACTGCTGAGGATACTCCAAGTGCGGTCTATCTAGTGTCTTATAAAGGTACAATATTATTTCCTTGCTTTTATATTCTATTCTACTTGAGAGAAATGTCAACATTACATTCGTCTTTTGTTCCCACAGACTGAAGCTCTAAATTAACCTCTGGTAGTCTTTCACGTGTACTCTTAATTCCCTCTGCACCTCTGATGTTTGAAACTTCTCCCCATTTACATAATAGTCCGCATATTGCTCCTTTTTATCGAAATGCGTTATCATACATTTGGACTCTCAGCACTACCTACCACTACACACTTCTTCGTAATATCAGCAAGCTTTGACCATCAAATCCATCATCTGATACACCGAAAGCAATGTGAAAAGCAGCGGTCCCAATACTGACCCCTGAGGAGCACCGTGCGTCACTGGCAACTAATCAGAAAGGGCCGCTTTCATTCTCACTCGATGCTTCTTACCGATCAGCCATTCCGTTATCCGTCTCCATTCCTTTCCTAAACGCCATGGGATTTAATCCTGTTAAGTAACCTTTTGTGTAGCACCTTATTAAATGACATCGAAAGTCCAAGTAAATATCCACTGCCTCACCTTTGTCCACTTTACTTATTGCTTCTTCGAAGAACTAACTCTAACATATATATCAGACAAGATTTCCCTCAGCAGAAAACATGCTGTCATTGACTTATGTTATCATTGTTTTCCAAGTACCTCGGAGCATCATCATTTATAAGAGAATCCAACTGTGGATCGGTAAACTGGACTATAATTCTCTCTCCTATCCCTTCATCCTTTCTTAGAGTGATATTTACCATCATTCCTTCCTCCAGGACCATGCCAGAATGAAGTGATTCTTGTAAGGTCACGACCAATGCATCTATTATCTCTTCTGAAATGCCGAAGATGTCCTTACCCTAGAAATTACCTAGGGTTAACTAGGTAGCTCTCTATTTTTCTGAGCTCCATGCACCTGTCCAGGAGTCTGTTGTAAGATGCTAAAGTATCCTCTTTCACCACCGTCGCCGGCAGCCCATTCCACACACTCGCCACTCCCTACATCAAAAAGAATTCCCATGTCATCTCTGTACCTATTCCAAGCACCCTAAAACCCTGGATAAGAAGAAAACCTCTCATAATCTTATACACCTCAATCCTGTCACCACTCATCCTCCGGCGCACCAAGGGAAAAAGGCCGAGATCACTCAACATTTCGCATATGGGATACTCCCTCGTCCAGGCAACATCTTTGTAAATCTTTTCTCCACACTTTCCAAGGCTTTCACATCCTTCCTGTGGTAAGGCGATCATAACTGTGGAAAATACTCCAAGTGGGGTATGAACAGCTTCCAATGTAACTGCAACATTACCTGTCGGTTCCTAAACTCAGTCCCGCGATTTATGAACGCCAATGCACCGGAAACTTACTTAACCATGGAGTCAAACTGTCCAGCATCTTGATTGTCGAAAGGACCCGGACCCCAAGATCCCTGTGATCCTCCGCCCTGTCAAGAGTCTTCCCATTAATACTATATTCTGCTGTGGTATCTGATCTACGTACCAAAATGAACCATCTCACATTTATCTAGGTTGAACCCTATCCGCAACTTCTCAGCCCAGTTTTGCATCCTATCAGTGTCCCGCTGTGCCCTCTGACAGCCCTCCACACTATCTACAACCTTTGTTTCATCAGCAAATTACTAACTCATCTCTCCACTTCCTCCTCCCGAGCATTTATAAAAATCACGAAGAGTATTGGTGCAAGAACAAATCCCTCAGCCACACCACTGGTCACCGACTTCAATACAGAATAGGACTCGTCCACAACCAGTCTTTGCCTTCTTTGGGCAAGCCAGTTCTGAATCCACAAAGCAATGTCCCCTTGGATCCCCTGTCTCCTTATTTTCTCATTAAGCCTTGCTTATTGTACCTTTCTAAATGCCATGCTGAAAACCACGAAGGAAGCTTGACAATTTTGGCAAGGTTTGCACAAGGTAAAATCAAGCGACGTAGTGGGCAAAAAGCTTCTCTTCCAGATGGGCTCAATCCCTTTTATCCCCACTTTGACTGTCAAAATCTGGACGAGACATCAAGAATTCCCGAAGCCCCCGATAATTCTGTGATTTAAGTCTGTGAGGCTGACATGCATTTACCGTTCATGAGGGCAAAGTCACCAAAAGCATCCGGCCTAGAAGGGATATCTGGACATGTAGTTCAGACCTGAGCTGATCAACTGCCTGGCGTGCTCAGGGAGATCGTCAGCATCTTGCTTCGGCAGTCTGATAGAGATACAAGTAAACGTCACATACCGATTTCTTATGAGAACCTGATGATTTGCCTGAAGATCTATCGGTCAGTTACAATGGCAGCAACAATGAGGAAGTGTTTTGAGAATTTGTTAATGGAACATATCAACCTCTGCCTCAGAGGAGACATGTCCGTGTTACACGAGCGTGTCGGTGGACGAACCCAAGTACAGAACACGGGCGCGGAGGCAGATTTGGGAGGCGTTATTGACGTATCGAGAAGAGTCTGTATCGTTATCCGGGAGAGTCTTTACCCGGAGTTCTGGGTTTGGAGAAAATCCAGGAGCGATGTTAGACTTAGAACTGACAGTCCTAAGAACCATGAAACGAGGTTACTCACACCGGAGACGACCAACGAACTAGCAGCTCTTTGTTGTCTTTATCCTGCATTTTCTGATGGAAAGCAGGAGGGCATGGTTAGTGGAATCTGGGAATGATTGGAAGTTAAACGAGGGGAGTGAGGCCCAATTCCGGAGGTAAATAGCAAGGTGCGGTTTGACAGAAAGGACCATGACATCCCATATTTGTCTATTAGAGCAATAGGTTCACTAAAGATGCCATCTTATTGGCTCTTCATATTATCCAGGGACACCTGGGAAGGAAAGATACACACATTATAGGGTTGTTTCTTCACTGCAGTTCAGCATAAAATGCCACCATCCCCTTACAACTGATCAAAAAATTGAAGTCGGTATCCCAATAACTACCTGTACAATTGTATCCTGCACTGCAGACCCAGACAATATGTTCTGAATGACAACAACGTCTGGTCTAAAATCTCCATCACCACTGGTGATCCAAAAGTTTGTGAGCACATCTTCGTGTTTCATTCGCTTTAAACTACACCTCTGCCATTCTCAAATTTGCTGACGACCCTACTGACGTACACCGAATCAAAGTTGATGACACAACAGCATTTTAAATGGATATTAGAAAAGCAGGAGTAGTGGTGCCACAGCTCTAACGTGCTCCTCAAAGTCAGCATGACAAATTGGAGGTATTCAGTTCAGGAGGAGGAAACCAGCGGTCCATGAGTCAGGCCTCAACAGAGCATCAGATGCGGAGATGGTCAGAAATTTCAATTACACCCTGTTATTTTTTCGGAGGACCTGTCGGAGACGCAACACATAACTGCAATTACAGCGACAGCACACAGAGTCCCGAGTTTCTTGGGAGACTTCGAAGACTCGGCATGGTATTTAAAAAAAAACAAAAAACAATCGAAAGAATTGTAGTAGAAAGTATATTAACAAGCTATATCACAGCTAGGTATGGAAACCTCAATTCTACTGAAGGGAAGTCCTACAAAAGGAAGTGGAAATCAATTTACTAAATATGCGAATTTCAGCGTCGTTTCTGGTGACATATACGTACCTTGATAATAGATTAATTTGGTACTAAAAACCCAGAACTAATAAACAAGATCAATAACCTGGGTCTCTGTTCCTCCCTCTGCAACTGGATTATTGACTTCCTCATCGGGGACAACAGGTAGGATCGAAAACAAAATCTCCTCTTCGCTGATAATCAACAATGACACAGCTGTATTGTCCTATATTCTCAGGCAGTGTCCTTTGGTCTCAGACACGAACAACATTGGAAACATGCTCTGGACATCCACTCTGTCAAAGCCTTTCATCATCCGATAGGTTTCAATGAGGTCACCCGTCATTCTGGTGAACACAACCCAGAGCCATCAAACGCTCTTCTTATGAAATGACATTCTAGTGAACCCACTCCATTTTCAGCAGATCCATTCTGAGATAAGTGTGCCAAAACGGCACAGAATATTACAAGTGAGGTCTCACCAGAGCTTCAAATAATCTCAGAATTACATCCATTGCACTTGCCTTAATATCCACAAGCTCACTATCGTTTGGAGAATCCTGCACAAGTGCTCCCAAGCCCCTTTGCGCTTCTTTTCTTTTTTGTATTTTCTCTCCAGTAGTTAGGAAACAGTCAAACCTTTCATTTTTTTTTTCTAGAAAAGAGCATGACCATACACTACCCGAAACTGTACTGCATCTGTAATTTTTTGTCCGCTCTCTTAAGAAAAATTTGTAATTCTGTGGCCTGTCACCTCCTCAAATCTAACTGACCCTCCAGCTACCTTCATATTGTCTGCAAACTTCTGAACAAAGTCATCAACACAATCATCCGAATCATTGACACAGAACATAAAATGAATTGGTCCAAAATCACTAAAATCACCACGTGTCGCCGGCGGCCAACGAGAAAAGAGTCCCTTCATTCCCGATCTTTGCCTACTGCCAATTAGCGACAGCTCTACCCATCCTAGAATATCTCCTTTAATACAATGGGCTTTAACTCGTTAAGCAGCCACATGTGTGGCCAGTTGACGTTGGCCGTTTGAAGATCCAAGTACCACAAAATCAACCGATTCCCCTCTGTCTATCCTGCTTATTATTTCTACAAAATAATTACACCAGATTTGTCAGACATTAGTTTATCTTCTGCATTCTCATTGATAATAGACTTCAATATATTTCCAAACACTGAGATCAGGCTAACTGGCTTGTAGTTTCCTCGTTTGTACAAAAGACGGGGAAATGGAAAGGCAGCAGATGTGATAAAACGTCCAAATACCAGCCGCTGAGTTCCGTCCTTAATGAGAGAAGCAACTCTACGCTTCTCGATATGTTCTATTCTTCCAAACTTTTACATCTTATGTTTAGATTTCAAACATTTTTTTAAATTCCAGAATAATTGTTACATCCCGGCACAATACTTTTTAAGAGTAATACTAATAATTCCAGAAACATCTTTAGAAATGACAAACTGGTGATGTTTATAATTTCCAATATATTGATTTATTTTCCATGTTTCTGTTCGATAGGCCACTTGCAGTTACGGCTCTCCGGAAGTGAAGATTCATGTGCTGGTCAGCTAGAGGTTTATTACCGTGGATCTTGGGGCTTGGTTTGCGATGACTCCTGGGATCTGGTTGACGCTAACGTGGTCTGCAGACAACTGGGTTGTGGATATGCTTTGGAGGATAAAACTCACGTTTACTGCGGAAGACGCTCTCTCCCAGTTTTGTTAGATGAAGTGAGATGCTCGGGTAACGAAACATTTCTCTGGGAATGTCCATCAGCACCATGGGGCGAACATGACTGCAGTCAAAAAGAAGCTCTGACATTAACATGCTCTGGTAAAGAAAATTTCAATTTGTTAAAATTTTGCAGCACACAGTGACTACGGAATTGTAATAAATAAATAAAGCAGGAAAGGAGACCATTGGGCCAGGATGAACTGTCAAAATGTTGATAATGCGTGAGAGCACACCTACGCAGAAACAATCAACTTATTCCCTACGTATCTGGAATGTTCATATTTCCCATTACTAATGTCATAACATTAATCACCCTGAGTTCAGTATTGATTCTGCCTAATAACTCTTCTGCCCTCGCTCCAGTGTTTCCCCGTTTTCTTTACTCAAGCTAGACAAGTAAAGAATCACCAGTCTATGCATCGATACAGTTTGATGGTCGACTGATTATTCACCAACTCTTTACACTACTCAAGGAGCTGTGAGAAAGACTGCACTGTGAGGCGTTCTTATAAAAGATAGATTCAAATGTTGAATCCAGATGTTGATTCAAATTCTTTCGACCCATAGAAAAGTGCGCCTGACTAAAATATGCAAGCGACTCTTAAATGCCCGATCTCCTGAGGAAATTCAATTACTTAGCCATGCAGTAGGTAGTAGCTGTGAACATACAAGTAAGCAGAGCCAGCTGGTGACGATAATTAACATAGCAATCCAAACCAGGAGAGACAGAATAATACAATTTATCAAACTGGAAAATCCAAACTCCACGTAATAAAATCCAAAAAAAAACTAATTGAATTCAAAACCATGCCGTTGTTGTTTTTTCAATTTCCACTGATCCTTTCTCCCCATGTTTCTTTACCTCTGCTTCTCACTTATTAAAGCAATTGGTAAAAAAAAATCTGAAGTAAAAGTACCTCTCGAAACAAAATCAACTAGAGGAGCCAACGTTAGAAATTTGATACTGAGACTGCAAGGTTGTAATGTGTCCAGAGAAGACAAATTTTCTATTGAGTTTTAATGCAGCAGAGAAGAATAAACGTGAGATAACACGATCAGTGTAGTTGTGGCATAATGAAGTAAAGTGCCAAAAAGCCAGAAGCTCATGTGAGGTCAGCTTTTCTGAACTCAAAACACTATTTTCTTTTCAAAATAGTGTAGGTGATCACATTAGAATCTCCAAAGATAATGACTGGAATACATATAAAATGTTTTTTTCTTAAAAAATCTGTTTCAAATACTGTTATTGAATCTGGGGATAGAATAAATAAAAATAATATTGTAATTTCGCCTTTATTTCATCACAGTCTGCTATTAGTCTGGATTTAGTTGGTGCGGTCATAAGAATAAGGTACTGAGGTCAAGTCAACACATTTAACCACGTACCGCTTTTGCCCTGAAGAGCAAGTGACGGTTTGTCTCGGTCCACTTATTTCCAACGACTTAATTCACACTTTTCGTTAAGGACAGAGGATGGACAGTTTCTCCTTGCTCTTCAACTTCTTCCCTAAAGGAATTCAAATATTTACCTTTCTCAATTGTTGGTGAATCCGATGAGATTCCAGTATCAGACACTCAGTCAGCTATTCCTCAATTTTCAGTCACTAACCCCTTCTCTCTTTTAAGTAATTCAGCACAATATATCACTCCGTGTTTCCTGGTTTCGCTTAATTTTGCTAATCTATCACTTCCTACTGAATATGCACATTTTCTTTGATTGTCCTAGCTCTACACACCACGTATATATACACACAGACACACACACCCACACACACACACACACACACACACACACACACACACACACACACACACACACACACACACGGCTAATTTCTTTTGCAGAAGTAGAACAAACGCGATTTCCACTGTATGCTAATTTTGCGAAAACCTTTGTTTCAAATGTATCCTTATTCAGAGCACAAAAAGTTGCGCCTGCAGGACGGAGGTAGTCGATGCGGAGGAAGAATTGAAGTGTGGTACAACGAGACCTGGGGAACAGTGTGCTCCACGAAACTGGATGCCAAATCTGCAGAAGTGATTTGCAAACAAATGAAATGTGGACCAATAAAATATATTTATCCTGGCTCATATAAATTTGGAAAGGGACTTGGACCTATATGGTTGGATAAGATTAAATGTACTGCACACGAATCGACCCTTTGGCAGTGTAAGTCAAAACCGTGGGGAAAACACGAGTGTGACCATTCGGATGACGGAGGAGTTGTATGTGAGGGTAAATAAGAGAATCTTATATCTATTTACGTTTTACATCTTTTTTGTATAAAATCGTCAAAATATTTATTTTGCCAACAGAAACCAACATGACGGAAGGATTCACTGAAAAAGCCTGCTTGCAAGAAAACACATTCTCTTCTTTCCCTTCAGAAGGTAACGAATTCGAAACGCCTTTGCTGAAATCAGAAAGCCTTGTATAAACGTCACTATAATTTCGTACCTTTTGCCCTCAACGAAATTGTGTCCGCATTGACTAAAATCCTAGTTTCCCGTGACTCTGTTGAGCACTGCCAAATGGGAGTGTCTTGTGAAAAATTCCATTCCCAGACAGAAGATAGAGGGAGTTAATTGGAAATAATTGGGAGAATTTGTTATCTGGCAAGATTATAAATGATATGCGGGAATTGTCTTATGGCCAGTTGGACGGACTTGGGAATCGCTATTACCTGGGAAGAAGGGAAGTGAACGATGGAAGTAATGGGGTTATTCAAAGGCGAGAGACATTGCTGGTTTGATCAAAATAAATGAAGCAAATATATGTAAACCGAGGCATACATAAATGCAGTCGGGCTACTGGGCAAAATAGAGAGATGAATAAAGGCTGTGATCAATAGATAAAGATATCTATTTGGTTGGAAATGTGAGAAAAGGAAACTTCAAGGCATACTGTGTTACATTACCAAAATAACACAAGTGGTTAACTAGAGAGAACATAGGACGACGTATGTTCAAAGCCCATAATTTATGGTTGGATTGAAAGATATGCATGAGCTATATTCGACTATTTTTTTCGCCGGCATGAACTAAACACAGAAAAACGGTGGCTGATAGTGTCTTCATCGTGTGGTTGAGCAAATCGTGATGAGGTATGAATTGAAGAGGAAGGTCTGTGACTTGCCTTCATTAATCGGACACTGATGGTAAGAATAAGATATGTTGCGTGTTCATTCAACGATGAATTGACTGCAAAAAGTGTTTGTGGATATGTAAGGCAATGGTTTCACATTATTTATATTGCCATTCGTTGCATTTCAAGAAGCATGTGGGGGCTATAAATGAGACGTACTCAAAGTCTGCCTGGATACGAAAGGACGGAAACACTTCAGACTCATTCTGCGGACCTAAAATTAGTCCTAATAGATGCATAACATTAGGTGAGACAGGTCAGGTAGAGAGTCTGAATCATTGTAAAAAAATACCAAATATTAACGGACGTATTTAAGGTGACAGACGACGGCTTAAATGAAGTGTTAGAGGAAAACCTTTATTCGTAAATTGAGCATGATGTTGCTTGGAACGGGCTTTGAGGAGTGATATAGAAATATTTACAATTACCGTCTTTGATAGGCTTTCCGCTGGAGTAGGCAAGTGTAAATATTTGACCGATATCGATTATATGAGGCGGAAGAGAGGTGGCATAATTTGCATAGTGTTGGATTAAGAAATGGTGTGCCGAGGTGCCTGCCCTTGCGTTCTATAATTAGTTCTATTTTCTCTCTGACGAACTTCAGATTCCCAGGTTAAGTATTAAATACATTTTCATTTTATTCTTTCATACCTAGATGTTCCATTGCAACTTGTTGGCGGCAGTCACAACTGCTCCGGAAAGCTTGAGATACGGTTTAATAAAAGTTGGGGCACGGTGTGTGACGACTCTTGGGATCTGGCCGATGCCAATGTAGTCTGCAGACAGCTAGGGTGTGGCCTTGCTCTCTGGCCTCCAGAAGATGTTAAAATGACCCAGGTAGCCGCTGCTGTCTGGCTTGATGAAGTAAAATGCACCGGGAGTGAATCGTTTCTGTCCAGCTGTCGTTCCTCATCATTTGGTCAACACGACTGTGATCACAAAGAAGATGTCATCGTTCTTTGTTCTGGTATGCTTTGGGCTTTGTCTGACATTTCAATTTCTCTCCAACTGATTTGTAAATTTCGTAATTAAAAACATCAAATATAAACACCAACAGAGATGCGTTTGTTGAAACTTCTTTTCAATCTGTACACAGGTTCCAGAGTGACTCCTGCTGAACGCAACAATTCAGGTATGGATTTTGACGCTTAAATATCGCATTTATGCTGCAGATATCAAGAATTGATTATTCGTATTTCCTAACTGCTAAGTTCACAAGAGATGATTTGGAAACTGCATGGGACCTTGATTGTCTCGCCAATAATTGTAAGCAGGAATATGCAGAATTCTTAAAAACTTGAACTCCACTCCCGTTCAAACATTTTTTGTGACTCAACTTGTAGCACATTCGATACTCTTGAGAAAGTTTTGATTTTTGCAGATAGTAAAAATTAAAGTTAAAAGGAAATTTGTTATCAGATATCCATATATCGTCATATACTGCCTTGAGATTCATTTTCGTACGGCATTCAGTGTACATACATAGAGACATAACAGAAATTCTAAAGAAATTCTCAAAAACAAGCGCGGAAAAATAACAAACACCAAAAGGCAACGAAGTACGCAAATGGAAAACCAGCAAAAATGTCAACAGATGGATCAGTAAAAATTAATACTGAGAACAAGAGTTGTGTAACCCTTGAAAGAAAATATAGATTGTGGAATCTGTTCACCACTAGAATAATTGAAGTTGCGCACCCTAGCAGGATCATGGCTGTTAATAGATAATAACTATTCCTGAGCCCTGTTGTGTGGACCCAAGGCTCCGGTACATTCTTCCTGATGACATCAGCGCTAAGAGTGCATGGCCTGATGAGTATTTAGTCATCCTGCGACAGCGCAGCATGTAATGTGTGCTCAACGGCAGTATAGTTGAATAATATTTTGGACCCGAAATAATATTCAAGATTTGGTGACGATCTGTAAGAGTGCAAGTGCTCAGTCTTATTTTTGAACCCTTAATGCATGCGTTGAGGAAGAAGTATCAGGGCTATGAGGTCCTATTTCCTCTGTTTTGCTCTGACTTCACAAAGACCAACATCGCATGTGGACCTGGCCTATAAATGCATATTTGGAATGAAATCAATTGCACTACTGCTAGTTACATACAGACTGCCAGCAGTAATAATCAGCAGCTTACCAACATTTTCTGGATCCATTGCGTGTCGTATGGGTTGCCTTAATCGAGTTAGCTCACTCCACTCCCACAGCATTCTCTCCTCAGCACTCCCACAATGTCCCAACTCACTCCCCTTCCACAGTTCCCTCCTAACCCCTGTGGCCCTCCCTCTTCGCCACAGCTGAGGGGAATGTGGTAGGTGATGGAAGAAAGGAGATTAACGGAGATCCAAGAGTGACACTATCTTTAAAATTATTAGCTAAATTATTAGCTAATTATTAGCTAAATCTCTGTTTGCTGATTAGAGGTGGATAAGAGAAAAAAAAACCATAGATAAGTATGTTGAAATAATTTCTTCCTGGAATTGTTTTCATAAAATTAAACTCACTTCCCTTCTTGCTGTTCCAATCCAGCAATGTGAGGGAAAATAGAATTTGAACACGACGTTGCTTGGGGTGTTTATCCTGATTTGATACCAGGTGGCTGGAGAGAACATTTATTGCTCTGGGAAATACTTCTGACATATCCGGCTTTATTGTGAAATAGTCCTTGTGTTTCCGCTCCGCTCTTTCTCTCATGAAATGTATAGGGATATAACTTTCAAAAATCGTGATAAATGAATATATGATTAAATTCATTAAACATCGCTCAAAATTTCGATGCATTGGATCTATAGTGTTTGTTTTCTGTTTATTGAAATATATGTTTTTACGTTTCGTTTAAAGCTTTTGGAAACTGGACCCCATCCATCATGGTTACTGTCTGCATAATTCTTGGATTAATATTCATCATTGAGTTTTTAATACTGTTCACGATAACGTGGAGACGATCAGCAATCAGTGGTGAGGGGCAATCTTTACATCGACCTTTTATTGTGACGCTTTCAGTTTGTTGGGGTCTTCCCAAAAAATATTTTTGTGCAGAAAAGACTAAATTAAATATATTTTCACCGCTTTAGTTCGAAATTAATTTGACTTCTGTGAGACATTTATAATGGTGGCTTTCACTGTCCCTTACTGTTCGTGGATTAATGATAAATTTTCATTATGCAGTAATGGAAATTGAAGGTTAAATCTGATTTGGTAAGTGGCTGCTTCACTGTTTATTTCACTGTAAAACATCCATGCGCTGAACATCTGGACGTATAAGTTTCAAAAATCTGCTGTGTATTCTCGAATATTCTGATTCGGTTCTCCCAATCGAAGTAAGAGAATGCATTTTCCCCATTCCTTTTCTTCTTATCATTTTATCATTGAATATTCGCGATGCTTTTAAATTTCTTTGACACAGCCAAACTTTCTCTGTTAGGTGCTGGAGTGACGTGTGAATTTCCATCCTGTCTTCATCCGCTGCCATACTGATGGCATCTACATCTATCTAATAATAATATTAAACTCGTCTTCGATTCAAATGTGATGTGTATTCATTATGAAACAAAGATCGGAAATATACTCGCTCTTCTGTACCTTTCCCTTCGTCCTTCTGATGTCAAATTTATTCGGTTGATTGGCCAGGGCTATGATGCACACATCAGTCCGATTCAACGATCACGTTCCCTGACTCTTCAACTTGACTAAGATCATTTTAATTTATTTTAATTTAATCATAATATTCGTGTGCAAATTCGTTGATGCCGATGTTCATCTCAACTCCCTCTTCATTAGGTACACTAATGAGTGGCCAAGGATTACCTATTGACTTTTACCAAGCAATTTATGAGGAAATTGAGAATATTCCACCATTCAAGAATTTTTCTGAGATGCAAGATTCAGGTCTGTATTATGACACAAAATCCGCGATGTACAAATTGATACCGTCTCAATTCATCCAATATTGTGATCAAAATCAAGGAACAACAAAAACTCACGGCTCTGTAGGTACTTCAGAAATGAAATTGTAACAAAAATAATAATGGGGCATCATACAATAAACAGAAGAGATTCTGCGGATGCTGACAATCTTGAGCAAAGCACACAGTATTCTAATGGAACTCAGCAGATTAAGGTGCACCTATGGTAGAGAATGAACCGTCAACGTTTAGAACCAAAACATTTTATTGGCTCTGTAAAGGAGTTACAGAAGCCAAAATAAGGAGCTGGAGCATGGGAAAGGAGGGTAGGTTGGTTGGTGATAGGCGAGATCGGATGAGAGGCAAGGAAACCTTATGGCACGTGGGAAATTAAGTCAGAAGCTTCGAGGGCATAAATACGTGTGGTAAATAGACGATGAAAATGCATATCTATTGTTCCGTAGCAGAATTGTGAGGGATGCTGTGAACCAGGTTTCAGCTATCTCAGTCTGGAGTCTGGAGTGGTATGATATCACTCATGATCATTGTACGGAACCTCAATTAATAATACAAATCTGAAGCATACACTGCCAGCATCTGCTGATATAGTCCCCAGAGTATTAGAGGCATTTCCTTTCCTCTTTCCTGAAACAACTAGGATTTTTTCAGCAATTTCGATGAGCCTTCGTTCGAAACTTTTCTCTGTTCGGCAATAGAATGTGGAACAGAGAGCACTGAACATGGAGCAACATGGCACAGTACGGTTCATTACGCTCACGATGTTGTGCCGACCTGTTAACTTACACGGGATCAATTTTGCTCTCCCATCCTACACATTCTTTAGTTGCTTTCACATAAAGCAATTGACCACACGTGGCCACATAAAAAGTTTTCTAAATGGCCCTAATATATCTATCTCCAATACCAGCCTCGAAAGAGCGTTCCCCGCTTTCACCCCTAGCAAAATTACCACTGACAACACTGCATCATTTCTTCGAATCAGATTAAAGGTAGCTCCCTCATATCAGCCATTTCCGATCTTGGAAAAGGCTCTGAGGAGGAGCACTCTATACCGAACAATCTGTAATTAAAAATTGCGCCCCCTACTTCGGGCATCATTCTGTTAAATCTCTTCTACACCGTCTCTGAGGATTCATGCCGTTCTAAAAATGAGCTGACCAGAAGTGAATGTGATATTCTAAGCGTGATTTAATCAGGTAAATTATTTCACAGACTATCCTCCCGAATAATTTACCCACCACGAACTATGGCTCACTCTTCCAAACTTTCCAGGGTCATACCTACTCACATTCTAGTACGAAGACATTAACTAGAAACGTGAACTCATTCTCCCTCTGAACATGTTCTGCTAACTGGATGACGACTTCAGTCACTTTAGCTTATTTTACTTCTACTTAGTATATCGAATGAACTGTAACCGAACATTAACTGTCCCCACTTAAAGAAAAGCCGTGATAAGTACCCTTTCATCGTATTACTTTATCAGTCTATCTATCTTTCATTCTATATATTGTTCTCATTCACCTGCTGCAGGATTGCCGTAGTTATCTTCATTCGTCAATGATAGCGTTTCCAAAAGCAATACGCACACGAGTTCGCAATAAAATCGATTCCATGTGCACATTTAGATTATTTTATTATCAATTCAAGGCGGAACACACATCTTCCTTTTACCTTCCATTGAAGAGTATTCAAGGATTTTGCCATGTATGGTAATGATGATACTGTCATTGATGTAATGATTGAATGATGTGTTCATTACAAAAACAAGAAAAATACCAAATAAATATCTTGAATATCTATTTCTTTGAATTTTAGTTACTGGATCCAGTCATTCCATTAATGAAGTCGAATATTACACCGACGACGATCTATACAGTACATGTCATGCTCCACAAGACCCTGAAGGTTTGTTTTCCAGTATTCACGGTCGGTACACTTATTTTCATTTTGCTGTACTTTAGTTCAATCTGTCTGTGATCATAAACCGGCAAAGAAAATTGTCGTAACGTGTGCGTACTGATGTGGTTGAACAATCTCGTGGTTTTGTGAGGGTCTTGCGTTACAAGAAGCGTGTTATTAAAGCCTGTAGTCAGCATTCAATTTAACAAAGGTCTGATTTACCCCTTTTAAATCACTTTGAATTATAGTCCTTTAAATATGAAATAAACGAGCATGCTTGGAGTATGACAAAATAGGTCATCATCCCAAGTAATTTGCTGCACAGCGGCAATCGTCAGAAATAATGTTTTATATATAATCGCTCCCTGACCTGGTTCCTGACGATCGCAATGATGTTGTGGGTGTCATAAATTATTCCTTAGACTGTGTGAAAATGACGGACAGTGGTCGTCCTGATATTCCGCTAGGCGGGGAAAAACTAAATATGTCAGGGATGGGTTAAGAAGAGGAGGAGGGGCATTAACGGAAGCTCAGAGAAGGCAATGCTCACGCCATTAGATTGGAGGCTACCCAGCTGGTATATAAGGTGTTGTTCTTCCAAGCTGAGTGTGGCTTCATCTTGTCAGTAGAGGAGGCCATGGATAGACATATCAGAATGAGAATGGACAGTGGAGGAGGCCATGGATAGACATATCAGAATGGGAATGGACAGTAGAGGAGGCCATGGATAGACATATCAGAATGGGAATGGACAGTAGAGGAAGCCATGGATAGACATAACAGAATGGGAATGGACAGTAGAGGAGGCCATGGATAGACAAATCAGAATGGGAATGGACAGTAGAGGAGGCCATGGATAGACATATCAGAATGGGAATGGACAGTAGAGGAAGCCATGGATAGACAAATCAGAATGGGAATGGACAGTAGAGGAGGCCATGGATAGACATATCACAGTGGGAATGGACAGTGGAGGAAGCCATGGATAGACAAATCAGAATGGGAATGGACAGTAGAGGAGGCCATGGATAGACATATCAGAATGGGAATGGACAGTGGAGGAGGCCATGGATAGACATATCAGAATGGAAATGGACAGTAGAGGAGGCCATGGATGGACATATCAGCATGGGAATGGACAGTAGAGGAAGCCATGGATAGACATATCAGAATGGGAATGGACAGTAGAGGAGGCCATGGATAGACAAATCAGAATGGGAATGGACAGTAGAGGAGGCCATGGATGGACAAATCAGAATGGGAATGGACAGTGGAGGAGGCCATGGATGGACATATCAGAATGGGAATGGACAGTAGAGGAGGCCATGGATAGACATATCAGATATCAGATATCAGATAGACAAATCCCAATTTGATATTTCTATCCATGGCCTCCTCTACTGTCAAGATGAAGGCACACTCAGGTTGGAGGAACAACTCCTTATATACCGCTGGGTAGCCTGCAAACTGATGGCATGAACATTGACTTCTCCAACTTCAGTTAATGCCCCTCCTCCCCTTCGTACCCTATCCCTGATATATTTAGATTCCCCCACCCGCTTTTTTTCTCTGTTTCTGCCCATCACTCTGCCTGTTCTCCATCTCCCACTGGTGCACCCCTCCCGCTTTCTTTCTCCCTAGGGCTCCCGTCCTATGATCCTTTCCCTTCTCCAGCTCTGTATGCCTTTTGCCCATCACCTTTCCGGCTCTCAGCTTCACCCCACCCCCTCCGGTCTTCTCCTATCATTTCTCATTTCCCTCTCCCCTTCCTACTTTCGAATCTCTTAACATCATTCCTTTTAATTAGTCCTGACGAAGGGTCTTGGCCCGAAACGTAGACACTGCTTCTCCCTATAGATGCTGCCTGGTCTGCTGCGTTACACAAGCAGTTTGTGTGTGCTGTTTGTTTGGTGAAACTGTGTTTTGTGCTCAATTTGACGCCAGTCATTTTCTCTATAACAGAGCCCAAGTCCTAGGTTCGCTTACATCTGGCTTTCCGTGTTTTCTCTTCGACTGACAACAACGATGAAATGAACGACAACAGTTCAGGATTTCCAAGTCACTTGCAGCTCGAATCGTCAACTGTTTATTCCCATCCTTCACGTCAGCCCGATGAAGACCGAAAAACAAACTCTTTTGCTTGCACTTTCTATATGTTATTGTCTGTGAAGTACGCTGTTGTAGAATTGTTCAATATAGGCACAATAAAGTGTGCCGTAGTCAAATATTAGCGACAGGCTCTGGAACTGCTATAATAAATGAGGGAAGAATTCCATATGATGCTTTTGAATTAAATTGCAAATTTCTATTGAGGTAGCATACCTTAGCGATGCTTGTAATCCATGTTAAAGTTAATGTCACTGTCAGTGCGATTACATTGCACTCTTAAAATCTAGACACTTTAATATATTCAAGAAAACAATATTATTATCGGTATTGGAATTTAATTGCAATCCCTTTTATACAACAAGAAATAACTTCGATTTATTTGGCAGGCCAAATTTATAAACAAGTGCACAACTTCTTTTAGTATTGACAGTATTGATTTCACATCAAATAAAATGTAGTACACTGACAGCATGTCCTTTCCTCCAATGCAGAAAGATGAATATGCTGATTTTCAGATTGTTATTTTCTATTGCTCTATTCCCAGTAACGGACGTATTGATGAAAACATAGAAACTCGGAAATCTACGGCACATTATAGGGTCTTTGGCATAGAGTGTTGTACCCATCATATAAACTGCTCTGGAAACTGTCGAGAATTTCCCTACCGCATGGCTCTCTATTTTCCCGGCTTCATCTACTTATCTCTCTTAAAGGAACCTATTTAATCAGCATCTCCCACCTTTGTTGGCAGTGCTTTCTACTCACCCGCCACTCTCTGTGTGAAAAATATACCTCTGAAATTCCCTGTCTACCTTCTTCTAAGCACCTTAAAACTATGCCAACTCATGGTAGCCATTTCAGCTCTGGGTGAGAAAAAGCCTCTGGCTATCGACACGATCAATTCCTCTCACCATCTTTTACACCTCCGTCAGGTCACCTCTCCTCCTCCCTCGCTTCAAGGAGAAAAGGCCAAGTTAACTCAACCTGTTCTCATAAGGTATTCACTCCACTCCCGCAACTTCCTTGTAAACTTCCTCTACACTCTCTCCATAGTATCCACATCTTTCCTGTAGCGAGGTGATCAGAATTGAACATAGTACTCAAAGTGGGGTCTAACCATGGTCTTCCCTTGCTGTAACATTACTGCAAGGCTCTTGCATTCACTCAGTCCCACGGTTGATGAGGAGCATCACTCTATGCGCCTTCTTAACAACACTGTCAACCTGCGCAGCAGCTTTGCCTGTCCTATGGTGACGGAGCCCAAGCTCTTGTTGATCCGCAACGCTGCCAAGACTCTTATTATTAATAAAACGTTTTCGTAAAATATGACCTACCATTATGAACTGCTTCACACATCTGAGCTGAACTCCACCTTCCACTTCCCAGCCCAATTCTGCATCCTATCAATGCCCCGCTGTAACTTCTGACAAACCTCCAGACTATCCACAACAACACCAACTTTTGTATCATCAGTAAACTTGCTACCCACCCAACGCCACCCCCCCCCCCCCACTTCAACTTGCTCATCCAGGTCATTTACAATAATTACAAAGAGGAGAGGTTCCTGAAAAGATCACTGCGGATCTCTACTGGTCACCGTCCTCCATGCAGAGTATGAACCATGGACAATCGTCACTTCCCTTTTTTGGGAAAGCTAATTCTGGATCCACAAATCAATATCTCCTTGATCCTACGCCTCATTACTTTCAGAATGAGCCTCGCATGGGGGACCATAGTAAGTGCGTTACTGAAATCATTATAATCAGAGTATCCACTGCTCTACTTTTATCAATGTACTTTGATACATCATCAAAATAATTCAGACAGTTTCATTAGGCACCTGCCCTTGAAAAGGCCATGCTGACTATGCTAAAGCAGATTATGTCTCTCCAAATGCTCATAAATCCTGCCTTTCAGTATCCTTTTCAATAACTTGCCCACCACTGAAGCAAGACTCATTGGTCTATAATTTATAATCTCTTCTCTCTTTCTTGTACACAAGAACAACGGTTACAAGCATTCAATCCTATGGTTCCTGTCCCGTTCCTGCTGACCTTAAATCACCGCCAGTGTCTCAGCAATCCCTTCGCTCGCTGCCCACAGTAGCCTGGTGTACAACTCATCCGGTCCCGGCGACTTATCTAACTTAATAATTTCAAAATTTCTAGTGCGTCCTCTTTCCTAATGTTTATACACTCAAGCGTTTCAGTCCGCTGTAAGTCCTCCCCACAAGTGCCAAGGTCGTTTTCACTGGTAACTACTGAAGCAAAGTATTCTTAAAGGGCCTCTGCTATCTCCTCCAGCTCCATGCGCATGTTTCCACTTTCGCTCCTGATTGGTCCTTTACTCACAAGGCTCATCGACTTGCTCCTCACATACTTGTAGAGTACCTTGGGTTTTCCTTAATCCTGTTCGCCAAGGCCTTCTCGTGGATCCTTCTAGCTCTCCTAAATTCATTTTTGGGCTGCTTCCTGGCACCCTTATAATTTTCTAGAGTTCAAACAGTACCTAGTTTCTTGAAACTTTCACAAGCATTTCTTCTCTTCTTAACTAGATTTTCTACAACTTTTCGCAAATTGTCTGCTTCTATTTCGCTCATGCACCATGGTAAAGGAGATAGATTTGCGATCATTACCTCCAAAATTCTCTTCCACCGAGACGACGTTAATTTTCCAATACCAGATCAGATACAGCCCCTCCTGTAATTGGTTTACCTACATATCGTGTCAGGAAACCTTTCGGAATACTCTTAGCAAACTCCATAACCTCAAAACTGCTTGCTCTAAGGAGATGACTGTCAATATTATGAAAGTTAAGATCACCCATCACAACAACCCTATTATTCTTGCAGCGTTTCAGAGTCTGCCTCCCCATCCGTTCCTCAATACTTCTGTTACAATTGCGGGGTTAGGGTGTTAAATACAAAAACAACTAGTAGTGTTATTTTCCCATTCCCGTTTCTGACTTCCATTCACAATGACTCAGTGTACAGACCCTTCATAACTTCCACCTTTTCTGCAGCCGTGATAATAGCCCTGATTAGTAGTACCACTGTCCCGCCTCTTCTTCTCCCTCCCTGCCCCTTTTGAAACATCTGATTCCCGGAACACTCAGCAGTCATTCCTGCCCCGAGAGATCCAACTTTCGGTAATGGCCAAATTATCATAGTTTAACGTATTGATCCAGGTTCATCCGGCCTGCCCTGTTTATGGTTCGACCTGCATTAAAATAGTCACATTTCCAACCATCGGGCTCAGTGCTTCATTACCTGTCATTCCTTGTGCGGCAACCGCCCCATCCTCTGCCTCTTCACTTCAGCGTCAGCAAACTTCCCTTCCAGGATATTGATTCCCTTCCAGTTCACATGCCTCGCGTCACACTTGTAAAGGCCACTCCTTTCCCAGAGAGGATTCCAATGATCTGAGAATATGAAACCCTGCACCACCTCCTCAGTCACGTATTCATCTGCCTATATTCCTGTTGTGACCTTCACTAGCTCCTGGCACCGGAAGTGATCCGGAGATTACCACCTTGGAGGCCCTGCTCTTCAGCCTCCCTCCTGACTCTCTAAACTTACTGCCCAGGACTCTACCTCTCTCCTGTCTATGTCATTGGTACCAACATGTACCGCGGCCTCTGGCTCATTTTCAAGAACATTCTGCAAACGTCCGGAGACATCCTGGAGGCAACACACTAGTCCAGAGCCGACCACAGTGCCCAGCTATGTCATCGCCCTCAGCAGTATCCAAAGGGGTTTACATGTTGCTGAGGGAAACGGCTACAGAAAGACCCTGCACTTACTCACTTCTTCCTTTACCTCTCTCGGTTTTCATACATCGATTGCCCGAATTCTGCCCTCTGGGTGTAACCACCTGGCTAATAGTTCTATCTATTAAATGCTCTGTCTCCCGGATGGTCCTAAGCTCACCCAACACCAGCTCCAGATTCTTAATGCGGTATTTCATGAGCTGGAGTTGGCTGCTCTTCTCACGTGTGTAGTCATCGGGGAGATCCTGAGGTTCCATGATTTTCCACATCCTACAGGAGGAGCATTCCACTACCATCCTGCCTGCTTTGTACAATGGGCAACCACGACTAAGTTCTCTAATGTATTTCTTTGGCTTCTGTTTCATTTCTGTCCACGCCTCATGAGACAAAGTATGAAGCCCCTAGTCACACCGGGGGCCTACACAAGACAATGCCGTCCCGCTTGCCCATTCCATACTTTTATTTAATTCAAAGAGCTCTGTTCCTACACTGACTGGGTCTCTGGAATGCCCACAAAACTCCCTTTTAATACCAGATTCGCCGCCCTGCGAATCACCTCCTCAATGTCCTCTGCTCCCAAGGCTGATCGCACCTCTGGAATCCGCTGATTGGACCTCCGTGTTTGGTCAGAAACTACTTAAGTTGATGTTTGTCCTTTTCTTATACAACTTGCAAAAGATATTCTTTATTATGCTTAATACTCACAGATGGAATGAATAAATTATGACATTCAAACTCTGGAAATGAATTACATTTCTTTATCGATTAATTTATCTCGTTCATTTTCGTAAGCGTTTTTGCTACCATAACAGGTGCAAATAGAGCACGGGGTGTGGGCACAGTTTGGGAGGGCGTTCAATTAGACGGAGTTTGGTTTCAGAAAGCGTTACCCTTTAATAGTTACAGACGTTCAATGTTGCATCGTCCAACATAAAGATCAAGAAAAAATAAAATTTAAAAAAATCAGATGGAATTCGATATCAAAGTTGTCATTTCGGTTGAAAAACAATGAGAACTACAAGACAACAAAACCATATTCCAACAAATGCTAATCCCTTCAAAGTAAAAACAAAATATATCAAACAGACATTTTTAACCACTGTTCCTATTCAGATCTTTTACTGAAAAGCAAATTGCAAGTTTTCATTATCGTGTGGAGAGACCGATGATGCATCAATTAGCTTGTAAGAATCTCCGTTCGTAGAAGTGTTTCAACAATGTCAATGCCCATCAGATGACATAGATAAACATTGTACATGAATTTAGAAGGTGGGTGTCACATGCCATGTTCAAATTAATGGGTAGTAGACGCAGACTCTACACTGAGATCAATGTTCTGCTTTTAAAACATAGAAAACCTACAGCATATTGCAGCCCTTTCGGCCCACAAAGTTGTGCCAAACATGTCCCTGCCTTAGAAATTGCTCGGCTTATCCGTAGCCCTCTATTTTTCTAAGCTCCATGTACCTATCCAAAAGTCTCTTAAAAGACCCTATCGTATTGCCTCCACCACCGTTGCCGGCAGCCCATTCTACGCACTCACCACTCTCTGAGTGAAAAAACGTACCCCTGACATCTCCTCGGTACTAGCTCCCCAGCACCTTAAACCTTTGTCCTCTTGAGGCAACCATTTCAGCCCTTACCCCCATTGGTTAAGCCAGGCCATCGCCGTTATCCCTCTGGGGGTTCTGTCCCTTCCTGTCCGTTGCTCCCGTTAGGTAAGCCAGGCCTTTGCCGTTGCCCTACAGGTAGTTCAGTCCCTTCCTAGCCCTCACCTCTGATGGCTTGTGCCCAGCACCTTGCCCAGACCTCCGTGTTTCCGCCTGGGAGGCGGCCCTACCCGGGATCTATGTGGCCTGACCTGAGGTCTCTTCTGCCTGCCTGAACTCTGGGATCTTCCTGCCCTGCCTGAACTCTGGGATCCTCTCGCCTGCCACAAACTCTGGGATCCTCCTGTCTGCCACGAATTCTGGGATCCTCCTGTCTGCCACGAACTCTGGGATCCTCCTGCCTCGCCTGACCTCCGGGATCCAGCCCCACCTGCATTACCCCATGCGTGCCATGGCATCCCCATCCTGTCCTACCCCTAGTACATCATAGCCTGCGTCCTGCATTTGGGTCCATTCCATGTCCGCTCCTGACATGGACAGGTTGGGTGAGAGGGCAGATGCATGGCAGATGCAGTTTAATGTGGATAAATGTGAGGTTATCCACTTTGGTGGCAAGAACAGGAAGGCAGATTACTATCTGAATGGTGTCAAATTCGTAAAAGGGGAAGGACAACAAGATCTAGGTATCCTTGTTCATCAGTCACTGAAAGTAAGCATACAGGTACAGCAGGCAGTGAAGAAAGCTAATGGCATGTTGGCCTTCATAACAACGGTTGTTGAGTGTAGGAGCAAAGAGGTCCTTCTAGAGTTGTACAGGGCCCTGGTGAGACCACACCTGGAGTATTGTGTTCAGTTTTGGTCTCCAAATTTGAGAAATGACATTCTTGCTATTGAGGGACTGCAGCGCAGGTTCACGAGGTTGATTCCCGGGATGGCATGACTGTCATACGTTGAAAGATTGGAGTGACTGGGCTTGTGTACACTGGAATTTAAAGGATGAGAGGGGATCAGATTGAAACATATAAGATCAGACAATAGACAATAGGTGCTGTAGTAGACCATTCGGCCTTTCGAGACTGCACCACCATTTTGAGATCATGGCTAATCATCTACTATCAATACCTGGTTCCTGCCTTGTCCCCATATCCCTTGATACCCCTATCCATAAGATACCTATCTAGCTCCTTCTTAAAAGCATCCAGAAAATTGGCCTCCACTACCTTCCGAAGCAGGGCATTCCAGACCCCCACAACCCTCTGGGAGAAGAAGTTTTTCCTTAACTCTGTCCTAAATGACCTACCCCTTATTCTCAAAACATGCCCTCTGGTACTGGACTCTCCCAGCATCTGGAACATATTTCCTGCCACTATCTTGTCCAATCCCTTAATAATCTTATATGTTTCAATCAGATCCCCTCTCAATCTCCTTAATTCCAGCGTGCACAAGCCCAGTCTCTCTAAACCCTCTGCGTAAGACAATCCAGACATCCCAGGAATTAACCCTGTGAATCTACGCTGCACTTCCTCTACAGCCAGGATGTCCTTCCTTAATCCTGGAGACCAAAACTGTACACAATACTCCAGGTGTGGTCTCACCAGGGCTCTGTACAAATGCAAGAGGATTTCCTTGCTCTTGTACTCAATTCCCTTTGTAATAAAGGCCAACATTCCATTAGCCTTCTTCACTGCCTGCTGCACTTGCTCATTCACCTTCAGTGACTGATGAACAAGGACTCCTAGATCTCTTTGTATTTCTCCCTTACCTAACTCTACACCATTCAGATAATAATCTGCCTTCCTGTTCTTACTCCCAAAGTGGATAACCTCACACTTATTCATATTAAACGTCATCTGCCAAGTATCTGCCCACTCACCCAGCCTATCCAAGTCACCCTGAATTCTCCTAACATCCTCATCACATGTCACACTGCCACCCAGCTTAGTATCATCAGCAAATTTGCTGATGCTATTCTCAATGCCTTCATCTAAAGCGTTGATGTAAGGGATTGGACACACTGGAGGCAGGAAACATGTTCCTGATGTTGGGGGAGTCCAGAGCCAGAGGACACAGCTTAAGAATAAGGAGTAGGCAATTTAGAATGGAGTTCAGGAAAAAGTTTTTCACTCGGGGAGTTGCGGTTCTATGGAATGCTCTGCCTCAGAAGGCAGTGGAGGCCAATTCTCTGGATGCTTTCAAGAAAGAGTTAGATAGAGCACTTAAAGATAGCGGAATCAAGGGATATGAGGAGAAGGCAGGAACGGGGTACTGATTGTGGATGATCACAATGGCATTGAATGGCAGTGCTGGCTCAAAGGGCCAAATGGCCTACTCCTGTATCTATTGTCTCTTGTCTAAAATGTTGGTGGAACCTCGGAGGCCAAGCGGCATATATGGGAAGTAGTAAACAGACGACGTTTCGGGCCAAGACCCTTAATCAGGTCTGGGGGAAAAATGTCAGAGGAAGAAGTGTTGGGGTGAAAGGGGTGGAAGAAGGGGTAGGTGATAGGTGAAACCGGGAGAGGGGGAGTAGTGAAGGAAAAACAAAACTACTTAGAAATAATTTCTTTCACGATTCTCAAAAGATCATTGCTAATGCCTCCACATCTCTTCAGCCACCTCTTTCAGATCTCTGGGGTGTCCACCATCTGGTTCAGGTGACCTATTTACCTTCAGACCATCTGTTTCCCAAGAACCTTCCCCGAGTAACGTAACTTTACACATTCTGACCACTAACATCTGTGTACTCCACATCCCTGCCAGTTTTTTGACAGATAAGAGTGATGTACAAGATTTATTCAGTTCATCACCTTGCACCCTCACCCCATCACTACCTCTCCAGCATCATTTTTCAGTGGTCCGATATCCACTTCCACCTCACTTTTATGCTATATCTACCTGAAGAAAAATCTTGAATCCTCTTTAATATTACTGGCAGGCTCAACTATGTATTCCATCTTTTCCTTCTTAATTATTTTAGTTGCATTTTTTTTTTAAACTTCCCAATCCTCTAACTTCCCAGTAATTTTAGCTCCATTCCCTGTCTGTGGTTTTCATGTTGTGTTTGGTTTCTCTCATCAGCCATTGTTCTGTCACCTTACCTTTAGAATACTAACCTCTTTTTGTGATGTATATATCCTGTGCCTTCCAAATTGCTTCCAGAAATTCCAGCCATTGCCACTCTGTTTTCACCGTGTTCCTTTCAAATCAATTTTGACCAATTTTTCTCTGATGCCTCTCTAATTCTCTTTATTCCGCATCCAACTTTAGTTTCCCCTGCTGTAATGTCGGGTGAACTTGATCATATTAAAATTACTTGCCCCTCAGGGTTCTTTGAACTCAAGTGACCTAATTAATTCCAGTTCATTACAATACCCAATCCAGAATAGTTGATCCCCAAGTTGTCTCAAACAGGAGCTGCTTTATAAAAGCATCTTGTAGGCATCTAGGAATTACTCTTCTTCAGACCAAAACACCATACTAATTTTCCCAATCACCTGCATGACAATCCCCAATGACTCCTGTAACATTGCCCTTTCGGCACGCATTTTCTATCTCTCATTGTAATTTGTGGACCACATACTTACTGCTGTTTGGAGGTCTCTATACAATTGTGAGTGAGTGATGGGACGGTACGAAGGAAGATTCACTCTGTGCCTGACCTCGGGAGTGTGTGATGGGACGGTACGGAGGGAGATTCACCTTCTGTCTGACCCCGGGAGTTTATGATGTGACGGTGTGGAGGGAGATACACTCTGTGTCTGGCCCAGGGATTGTGTGATTGGACGGTGTCGAAGGAGATACACTCTGTGTCTGACCCTGGGAGTGTGTGATGGGACGGTACGGAGGAAGATTCACCGTATGTCTGACCCCGGGAGTGTTTGATGGTGCGGTGCGATGGAGATTCACTCTGTGTCTGACCACGGGAGTGTGTGATGGGGAGGTGTAGAGGGAGATTCACTCTGTGTCTGACCCCGGGAGTATGTGATAGGACGGTGCGGAGCGAGATTCACCTTCTGTCTGACATCGGGAGTGTGTGATGGGGCGGTGTGGAGGGAGATACACTCTGTGTCTGACCACGGGAGTGTGTGATGGGGAGGTGTAGAGGGAGATTCACTCTGTGTCTGACCCCGGGATTATGTGATAGGACGGTGTGGAGCGAGATTCACCTTCTGTCTGACATCGGGAATGTGTGATGGGAAGGTGTGGAGGGAGATACACTGTGTGCCTGACCACGGGAGTGTGTGATGGGACAGTGTGAAGGGAGATTCACTCTGTGCCAGTCCCCGGGAGTGTTTGATGGCACGGTGTGGAGGAAGATTCACTCTGTGTCTGACCCCGTGAGTGAATGATGGGACGGTGTTGAGGGAGATTCACTGTCTCTGACCCTGGGAGTGCTTAACGGGACGGTGTGGAGGGAGATTAATTCTGTGTCTGACCGCGGGAGTGTGTGCTGGGGCGTTGCGGAGGGAGATACACTCTGTGTCTGGCCCAGGGATTGTGTGATTGGACGGTGTCGAAGGAGATACACTCTGTGTCTGACCCTGGGAGTGTGTGATGGGACGGTACGGAGGAAGATTCACCGTATGTCTGACCCCGGGAGTGTTTGATGGTGCGGTGCGATGGAGATTCACTCTGTGTCTGACCACGGGAGTGTGTGATGGGGAGGTGTAGAGGGAGATTCACTCTGTGTCTGACCCCGGGAGTATGTGATAGGACGGTGCGGAGCGAGATTCACCTTCTGTCTGACATCGGGAGTGTGTGATGGGGCGGTGTGGAGGGAGATACACTCTGTGTCTGACCACGGGAGTGTGTGATGGGGAGGTGTAGAGGGAGATTCACTCTGTGTCTGACCCCGGGATTATGTGATAGGACGGTGCGGAGCGAGATTCACCTTCTGTCTGACATCGGGAGTGTGTGATGGGAAGGTGTGGAGGGAGATACACTGTGTGCCTGACCACGGGAGTGTGTGATGGGACAGTGTGGAGGGAGATTCACTCTGTGTCAGTCCCCGGGAGTGTTTGATGGCACGGTGTGGAAGAAGATTCACTCTGTGTCTGACCCCGTGAGTGAATGATGGGACGGTGTTGAGGGAGATTCACTGTCTCTGACCCTGGGAGTGCTTAACGGGACGGTGTGGAGGGAGATTAATTCTGTGTCTGACCGCGGGAGTGTGTGCTGGGGCGTTGCGGAGGGAGATTCACTCTTTGTCTGACCCCGCAATTGTGTGATGGGTCGGTGTAGAGGGAGATTCACTCTGTGCCTGTCACCGGGAGTGTGTGATGGGACAGTGTGGAGGGAGATTCACTCTGTGTCTGTCCCTGGGAGTTTGTGATGGGACAGTGTGGAGGGAGATTCACTCTGTGTCTGTCCCTGGGAGTGTGTGATGGGAAGGTGTGGAGGGAGATACACTGTGTGCCTGACCACGGGAGTGTGTGATGGGACAGTGTGGAGGGAGATTCACTCTGTGTCAGTCCCCGGGAGTGTTTGATGGCACGGTGTGGAGGAAGATTCACTCTGTGTCTGACCCCGTGAGTGAATGATGGGACGGTGTTGAGGGAGATTCACTGTCTCTGACCCTGGGAGTGCTTAACGGGACGGTGTGGAGGGAGATTAATTCTGTGTCTGACCGCGGGAGTGTGTGCTGGGGCGTTGCGGAGGGAGATTCACTCTTTGTCTGACCCCGCAATTGTGTGATGGGTCGGTGTAGAGGGAGATTCACTCTGTGCCTGTCACCGGGAGTGTGTGATGGGACAGTGTGGAGGGAGATTCACTCTGTGTCTGTCCCTGGGAGTTTGTGATGGGACAGTGTGGAGGGAGATTCACTCTGTGTCTGTCCCTGGGAGTGTGTGATTGGACAGTGTGGAGGGAGATTCAGTCTGTGTCTGTCCCCGTGAGTGTGTGATGGGAGAGTGTGGAGGGAGATTCACTCTTTGTCTGTCCCTGGGAGTGGGTGATGGGACAGTGTGGAGGGAGATTCAGTCTGTGTCTGTCCCCGGGAGAGTGTGATGGGACAGTGTGGAGGGAGATTCACTCTCTGTCTGTCCCTGGGAGTGGGTGATGGGACAGAGTGCAGGGAGATTCACTCTGTGTCTGACCCCCGGGAGTATTTGATTGGACGGTGTGGATGGATATTCACTCTGTGTCTCTCCCCGGGAGTGTGTGATGGGACGGTGTTGAGGGAGATTCACTGTGTCTGACCCCGGTAGTGTGTGCTGGGGCGTTGCGGAGGGAGATTCACTTTGTGTCTGACCCTGGGAGTCTGCGATTGGACGGTGTGGAAGGAGATTCACTGTGTATCTTACCCCGGGTGTGTACGATAGGACGGTGCGGAGGGAGATTCACACTGTGCCTAATCCCGGGGTTGTGTGATGGGAAGGCGTGTAGTGAGATTCACTCTGTCTGACCCTGGGAGTCTGTGATTGTACGGTGCGGAGGGAGATTCACTTTGTGTCTGACCGCGGGAGTGTGTGATAGGACGGTGCGTCGGGAGATTCACTCTGTGTCCGACCACAGGAGTGTGTGATGGGACAGTGTGGAGGAAGATTCACTCTGTGTCTCACCCCGGGAGTGTGTGATGGGGAGGTGTAGAGGGCGATTCACTCTGTGCCTGACCCCGGGAATATGTGATAGGACGGTGCGGAGCGAGATTCACCTTCTGTCTGACATCGGGAGTGTGTGATAGGGCGGTGTGGAGGGAGGTACACTCTGTGCCTGACCCAGGGATTGTGTGATGGGATGGGACGGAGGAAGATTCACTCTGTGTCTGTCCCCGGCAGTGTTTCATGGCACGGTCTGGAGGGAGATCAACTCTGTGACTGACCCCGTGAGTGTGTGATGGGATGGTGTTGAGGGAGATTCACTGTCTCTGACCCTGGGTGTGCTTAACGGGACGGTGTGGAGGGAGATTAATTCTGTGTCTGACCGCGGGAGTGTGTGCTGGGGCGTTGCGGAGGGAGATTCACTCTTTGTCTGACCCCGCAATTGTGTGATGGGTCGGTGTAGAGGGAGATTCACTCTGTGCCTGTCACCGGGAGTGTGTGATGGGACAGTGTGGAGGGAGATTCACTCTGTGTCTGTCACCGGGAGTGTGTGATGGGACAGTGTGGAGGGAGATTCACTCTGTGTCTGTCCCTGGGAGTGGATGATGGCACAGTATGAAGGGAGATTCACTCTGTGTCTGACCCCGCAATTGTGTGATGGGTCGGTGTAGAGGGAGATTCAGTCTGTGACTGTCCCCCGGAGTGTGTGATGGGACAGTGTGGAGGGAGATTCACTCTGTGTCTGTCACCCGGGAGTGTGTGATGGGACAGTATGAAGGGAGATTCACTCTGTGTCTGTCCCCGGGAGTGTGTGATGGGACAGTGTGGAGGGAGATTCACTGTCTCTGACCCTGGGAGTGCTTAACGGGACGGTATGGAGGGAGATTAATTCTATATCTGAACCCGGGAGTGTGTGCTGGGACAGAGTGTAGGGAGATTCAATCTGTGACTGTCCCCGGGAGTGTGTGATGGGACAGTGTGGAGGGAGATTCACTCTGTGTCTGTCCCCCGGGAGTGTGTGATGGGACAGTATGAAGGGAGATTCACTCTGTGTCTGTCCCTGGGAGTGGGTGATGGCACAGTGTGAAGGGAGATTCACTCTGTGTCTGACCCCGCAATTGTGTGATGGGTCGGTGTAGAGGGAGATTCAGTCAGTGACTGTCCCCCGGAGTGTGTGATGGGACAGTGTGGAGGGAGATTCACTCTGTGTCTGTCCCTGGGAGTGTGTGATGGGACAGTATGAAGGGAGATTCACTCTGTGTCTGTCCCCGGGAGTGTGTGATGGGACAGTGTGGAGGGAGATTCACTGTCTCTGACCCTGGGAGTGCTTAACGGGACGGTATGGAGGGAGATTAATTCTATATCTGAACCCGGGAGTGTGTGCTGGGACAGAGTGTAGGGAGATTCAGTCTGTGTCTGTCCCCCGGGAGTGTGTGATGGGACAGTATGAAGGGAGATTCACTCTGTGTCTGTCCCCGGGAGTGTGTGATGGGAGAGTGTGGAGGGAGATTCACTCTGTGTCTGTCCCTGGGAGTGGGTGATGGCACAGTGTGAAGGGAGATTCACTCTGTGTCTGACCCCGCAATTGTGTGATGGGTCGGTGTAGAGGGAGATTCAGTCTGTGACTGTCCCCCGGTGTGTGTGATGGGACAGTGTGGAGGGAGATTCACTCTGTGTCTGTCCCCCGGGAGTGTGTGATGGGACAGTATGAAGGGAGATTCACTCTGTGTCTGTCCCCGGGAGTGTGTGATGGGAGAGTGTGGAGGGAGATTCACTCTGTGTCTGACCCCCGAGAGTGTGTGATGGGACAGTTTGCAGGGAGATTCACTCTGTGTCTGTCCCTGGGAGTTCGTGATGGGACAGTGTGGAGGGAGATTAACTCTGTGTCTGTCCCTGGGAGTGTGTGATGGGACAGTGTGGAGGAAGATTCACTCTGTGTCTGACCCCGTGAGTGAGTAATGGGACGGTGTTGAGGGAGATTCACTGTCTCTGACCCTGGGAGTGCTTAACGGGACGGTGTGGAGGGAGATTAATTCTGTGTCTGACCGCGGGATTGTGTGCTGGGGCGTTGCGGAGGGTGATTCACTCTTTGTCTGACCCCGCAATTGTGTGATGGGGAGGTGTAGAGGGAGATTCACTCAGAGCCTAACCCCAGGAATGTGTGATGCGGCGGTGTGGAGGGAGATACTCTCTGTGTCTGACCACAGGAGTGTGTGATGGGACAGTGTGGAGGAAGATTCACACTGTGTCTGTCCCCGGGTGTGTGTGATGGGAAGGTGTGGAGGGAGATTCACTGTCTCTGACCCTTTTTTTTAATGACAAAATCCTTTATTACAAATATCGGTGCTATACAATATTTACAAATCAGTGGCAAACACAGTTACTTCACTACAAATAGACAATAGACATTACACCAAAATGTTGCCATCTCTATCCACGATGGCATTTACACCCCGCGGAGCCCAACGGTCTCGAAACTCCTCTAAGGTCGCCGTGGACTGCGCGTGTTCTTTTTCAATATTTACCCGGGCACGAACATACCCTTTAAACATTGGCAGGCAGTCTGCCCAGGGAGATCCTCCCGCCACCCGTTTCCAAGACCCTCGGATGGCGGATTTCGCCAGCATCAGGAGCAAGTTGACTAGGACATCCTCATCCCTCCATGCCCCCTTCCTTACTGGATGACCATGTACAAATAGGGTGGGGCTAAAATGCAGCCAGAAGGCGAGAAGCAGCCCACGCAAATACGCAACAAGAGGCAGCAGCCTCGCACACTCCATGTACATGTGGTACACGGTCTCCTCCAGCCCGCAGAAGTGGCATGCGGGTGGGAGATCCATGTACAAACTAAAAAACTTATTGCAGGGCACCGCTTTATGCAGCACCCTCCAGCCGAGATCCCCTAGGTGCATGGGAAGAACCCCCTCGTAAAGGGACTTCCAGTGGGGACCCGCCTCACCTCCGGGTGGAAAGACCGATCGCCATGGTGTGTCGGGACGGTGGACAAGGGCAAGGAAGTGGAGGGTGTGGAGCAGCAGCCCATACAGATACCTCTTACTTGCATCCCTGAATGGGACTGTGGGTATCGATGAGAGATGGCTCAAGTTGTGTGGACACGGCTCCCGGAGAAGATTGCGGGGTCTGGGCCCGACAAGCAGCTCGGCCTGAGTCGGTCCACACAACTGAGCCGCACTGACATCCACTGAGGTAGGGCAAGGGTCAGACAGGACCCCGCCCTCCGCCTGAGGAGCGGATTCCCGGCCTGAGGCGACCATGTTCCAGACTCTCAGTAGGTCCTGATAGAAGCCAGGCAGACTCCGCAAAGCAGTACGGCTGACGCCCGGCCGGTGGTAGCCGCATGTCTTCGTGAAGACAGCAGCCCCTCCGGAGGAAGAAAGTCGCCAACAAGTGCCACCTGGGAGGGTGCTCGGCGTCCAGGAATCTCTGCAGAGTCTTGAGGCGGAGAGCCGCCAGTCGCGTTCGAACGCACACCAGCGACTGTCCGTCCTCTCCCACTGGGAGACTCAAGACCGCTGCAGAGACCCAGTGTTTCCTGTTGCCCCAGAAGAAGTCCACTAACTTCCTCTGCATTCTCGCAACAAACGGGGCAGGAGGGGCCAAGGTGACCATCCAATACCACAACATGGAGGCCACCAGCTGGTTTATGACCACCACCCTGCCTCGATAGGAAAGCGCCCTGAGAAGGCCTGACCATCGCCCCAGCCGGGCCATGACTTTCGTCTCCAGGTCCTGCCAGTTCTCCAGCCAGGTCTCCCCAGAAGGACTCAGGTAGACTCCCAGATAGAGGAGACGACTAGTGCTCCACTCAAAAGCTCTCATCTCCTCCGGCAGGGAGTCCACCTGCAACTGACCCACTAAGAGTCCGGAACATTTCGCCCAGTTGATCCTAGCGGAGGATGCTGCCGAGAAAACTTCTTGGGTCATTGGGATCTGTCATCATGAGTACATCATCGGCGTAGGCCGACAGGACGACCTCCATGTCCGGTTCACGCAGAACCAGACCCGTCAGCCTTCGCCGTAGGAGGCTTAGGAATGGCTCGACACAGATCGTGTACAATTGTCCGGACATGGGGCACCCCTGACGTATTCCTCTCCTGAAGGGAATGGGCGCTGCCAGTGATCCATTGACCTTAACAAGGCACTCCGCGGCAGAGGATAGGAGCCGAACTCGGGCCACAAAATGTGGTCCGAGACCAAAGGCCTGCAGAGTGCCCACCAGGAAACTGTGGTCCACCCGATCAAACGCCTTCTCCTGGTCAAGAGAGAGAAACGCTGCTCGGGACCCAGTCTCCTGCTGCAGGTGGATCAGGTCCCGTACCAGGTGGACATTGTCCTGGATGGAGCGGCCCGGGACCGTGTAAGATTGGTCAGGGTGAATCACCTGTCTCAGTACTGAACCAAGACGGTTGGCCATTGCCCGGGCGAAGATCGTATAGTCCGCGCACAAGAGGGAGACTGGTTGCCAGTTCTTTAGCAGGCGAACGTCTCCCTTCTTGGGCAGCAGGACCACAACAGCTCTCCGCCATGAGAGGGGCATTTCCCCGGTGGCTAGGCTCTCCCCTAGAACAAGGCTGTAATCGACCCCCAGGACTTCCCAAAAAGCCTGATAGAACTCCACGCTCAGACCATCTAAGGCAGGGGATTAACCCCTCCGGAGTTGCCGAAGGGCAGTAGACAGCTCCTCCCGAGTCAGGGGAGCGTCCAGACGCGCTGCATCCTCTGGCCTGACCTTTGACAAATCTTCCCAGACCTCACTGCACGCCCCTGCATTTGACGGATCTGGTGAGAATAAGGACCAATAGAAAGTGCGGACTTCTTTGATAATTTCGTCAGAATCCGTGATGGAGGAGCTATCAGCAGCCAGTAGCTCCACCAGCTGCTTTTGAACTCCCCGCCACTTCTCCAACGAGTAGAAGAAGGGTGAGCCTCGGTCCAAATCTTGCAGCATTTGGATCCGCGACCTTACATATGCACCTCGGGACTGCTGAAGCTGCAGATGCCTGAGTGCGTCCTTCTTCTCCTGGTATTCCTGCCACAGCTGTTGGTCTCCACCGGTCGGACCAAGACGGGACTCTAGGTCAAGCAACGCTCTCTCAAGCCGCTCAATCTCAGAGCCCCGCCTCTTTGTCGACCCCCTAGTGTACTCCCGACATAAAAACCGGATGTGGGCCTTGCCCACATCCCACCACAGCCGTAGGGAGCTGAACTCTCTCCGTCTCTCTCTCCAGGTGGCCCAGAACGCTCGGAATGAATCCCGGAATCGGCTCTCCTCCAGCAGCCGGTTGTTAAAGTGCCAATACCCGGATCCCACCCGAGGGTGCAGAGGAGTAAATTCCATGCACACAAAGTGATGATCCGAGCACGACACCGGCCGCATGGAGGACGCCGACACGCGGGAGACATAAGCCCGAGAGATATACAGGCGGTCTATCCGGGAACCCCCCCTCTAGATCTTCTGGAGAAGGCGCTAGAGTCGGGGTGAAGATTCCGCCAGCTGTCCACCAAGTCAAAGGAGCCGACTAGCTCCTTTAACTTTGTCGCCGATGCTGGGTCGAGTTGGAGGCCCGAGCGGTCCTCCACCTCGAGGGTACAGTTGAAGTCTCCCCCGAGGATGACGCACTCCCCAGGATCGATGGAACTCAGCAAGGTGGACAGCTGACAGAATAGGCGCGTCTGCATCACCCCGCGCCTCGGAGCATACACGTTGACAAAATGCAGCGGTACTCCATCGAGGCGCACAGCCAGGTGGAGCAGACGGCCGGGCACAACATCTTGGACTCCTACGATTTCTGGCCGAAAGGTTGGGGCCAACAGGATCGCCACCCCGCTAGAGTTGAAGCTAAGGTGACTCATGTAAGACCCCGCCCTGTCACTCCAGGAGCTAAGCGGACTCGTCCCCCGGGGTGGTATGGGTTTCCTGCAGGAAACTCACCGCGTATCTCCCATCTCTGAGGACTGAGAGATTGTTATATCTGCGGAGAGAGCCCCCGCTACCGTTTACATTCAAACTATCTTTGGTAAGTTTCATATCGGGAGCACACTAGGCCTCAGCACCGGTACCCTTCCCGTTGAGAGCGGTGGCGCCCTCAGCCACACAATCCCGAAGAAAACCAAGAATATACTTTGCCTTCCGGCCCCGACTGCTACCATCACTACCCTGTGACCCACCATCTCCCGAAGGAGCGAGGCTGTTTCTCACCTTGATGTCCCTCACCAGGTCATCCAGGAAGGATTTCAGCTGCCGTCTGTCATTCCCTGACACAGCATTCTTCCTCTCCTTCCCTTTCCCCTGCCACTTCCGTCTGAGGATGACTCGCAGGGACTTCACCAGCCTCGGCATGCTAGGCCAGCGAAGCGAGGCTAGTTTAGGCCGATGCTTTGCACCCACAGAGGAGTGAATGAACTCTCTGATCTCCTCCAAAGGTATCAATGGGGACTTTTCAGGAGGGGTGAGGATGTCCATTGTCTCGCTATCAAAAGAATCTCCCTCCAACCCCTCACTGCAGACAGATTCCCCATCTTCCTCCTCATGTGGTTTATAAGGTGACTGCCCCTGTAACCCACACTGCACTGCGGGTACCTCCCTCATACCTTCCCGCTCCACCGTCGCATCAGTCTTACCCACAGTTGCGACGATGGAGGGAAAATTCCAAGGGACTCCCCGCAGGCCATTAGTCTATGGGGTCGGTATGCAGCGTATATCACCCTCCCCAGGAGACAGGCATGAAGGGGACCCCAGCAGCTCTAGTCCAAGGGATTCACCGGCAGCCTGATGCTGACTGTGAGAGAGCCTGGTCTCCTCTCCACTTGTACTGCTTAATACATTTCCCTCCAGGGAGGCGTTTACTGCTAAGTCCTGGGTGGAGGGCTCCAGGTCTGTTTTAGGTGCGCAAACAGGCCCAGCACTAGCTTCATGCACAACCACACCACCCACCACAGGACTAGTGGCTACATCTGGGGATTCAAGGTTAGACTCAACTTCCACCCGGATCCCCACCCCTTTCTGGGACTCCCCCTCATTTACATTCTCTGCCCTCTTGGGGGAACAATCCCATCTCCTCTTCAAGCCGGAGGAGCACACAGGTGCGGAATTCACCGATGGTGCGGTACTCTCCGCTTCTATCGCCCCGTCCAACCGTACGCTTCCCCAAGCCTCCCTCTCCACCTCAGGGCAAACGGGCGTGAGCTCTGCGGTCTCGGGGTCCGACTTCTTCATGTGTTTTGACTTCTTCCTCGCTTTCTTGCCCCGCACAGACTTCACCCCGCCCCTCGCCTGAACCTCCCCGCACGTAGCCCCAGGATCACCCGCTTGAACCACAGGGGCAGGAGCAGAGACTGGAACAGACGTAGGAACAGGGATAGGGTTAGAGACAGGGTCAGGGGGCAGGAGCAGGGGCCGGCACAGGTGTAGGAGCAGGAATGGGATCAGGGGCAGAGTTAGCTGGGGCACTGGTCCCCGAAGTGGACTCCCTGGGTTTTCGGGTGCTAGGACAGTCCCTCCGAAAGTGCCCCACCTCCCCGCACGCATGGCACCGTGGGCGCTCAGAGCTCCAATACACCTGATAATCTACCCCCTCGTGCCGGACAGTAAACCGGCCCTCAACTTCGTCCTCCCTTTCCAGTTTCATGAATACCTGTCGCCGGAAAGAGATTATGGTCCGGAGGGTGCGCCTCCTGAACTTGTGCCTGATGGCAGTTATTTCTGACCGTACTTGCCCCAAACGGGCTAGTGCGGGAAGCAGGTCCTCGTTGGGGATGAAAGGCTTTACGTGACCGAGGACGATGCGTTGTGTGGGAGCTGTCACTAGCTCCATCTGTAAAAAAGATGTTCTCCACCGTGATCCCTCTACTGAGGGCCCGGTGCACCAACTCATTATTCCTCAGGTAAAACACCGCCTTCCCGAACTCTTTCTCAGCGGCTAAAACACCATCTCTCCCCAACAAGTCCTCCATAGCCTCCGCGCACTTTTCCAGGGTAGTTCCAGTTCGCAAAATACATTGCACCCCGCGTTCAACTTTCACCGACCGAAACAGGGCGTTGGTCCGAGGCTGGAGAGGCAGCCGCCTTTGCATAACTCCCCGAAGGCCTGCGACTCCCTGTAGACTGGTCCGGCATGTTACGTATGTGTTCGAATCGAGAATGATACGGTGGTGCTGGTTATAAAGTCCTGGAGCGAGTTGAGTAACTGGCTGGAAAAGTTTGTACTCGGCAGTACCTTGCTGACTCAGTGCCAGAAATTCCAACGCCGGGAAAGGCTCCTTTAGTCCTGCAGAACTTCCAGGCCGTGAGAGGTCGAGACGGCTCAAACGATGTTTTGGCTCCTACACCGAACGAGAATCCCGACGATAGAGATGGAAGGAGGTTGTCCCGATGTCAGTGGGGAGAAACGTCGTTTGTCTCCGGTTTTTAGAGCGACCCGGCTTCCCGGCGAGTTGCCGGCGGCCACAGCTGGGTGCTACGCTGTTCGAGGCCGTCAACGAACCCCGTCCAAACTGGCAGAAAAACTCCAAACGAAGCTTCCACTCTAAACCGGTAGCTCACTTAGATGTTCTAGAGACGTTCCAAACCAATTTCCAAGTAATTCAAGACCTTCATAAAGCAGTTTTTCCCCGATTTCTCCCAGCGCAATCAGAACAGCTCCACTCTGCGTCTGACCCCGAGAGTGTGTGACGGGACGGTGTGGAGGGATATTCACACCGTGTCTGTCCCCGGGAGTGTGTGATGGGACGGTGTGGAGGGAGATTCACTCTGTGTCTGATACCGGGATTGTGTGATGGGGCCGTGTGGAGGGAGATTCACTCGGTGTCTGACCCCGGGAGTGTCTGATAGGACGGTGAGTAGGTAGATTCACTCTATCTGATACGGGGATTGTGTGATGGGACAGTGTGGACGGAGTTTCACTCTGTGTCTGTCCCCGGGAGTGTGTGATGGGACGGTGCGGAGGGACATTCACTCCGTGTCTGACCCCGGGAGTGTGTGATGGGACAGTGTGGACGGAGTTTCACTCCGTGTCTGTCCCCGGGAGTGTGTGATGGGACGGTGTGGAGGGAGATTCACTCCCTGTCTGACTCAGGGAGTGTGTGATGGGACTGTGTGGAGGGAGATTCACTCTGTGTCTGATCCCGGGAGTGTGTGACGGGAAGGTGTGGAGGGAGATTCACTCGGTGTCTGACCCCGGGAGTGTCTGATAGGACGGTGAGTAGGTAGATTCACTCTGTGTCTGATACGGGGTTTGTGTGATGGGACAGTGTGGACGGAGTTCCACTCCGTGTCTGTCCCCAGGAGTGTGTGATGGGACGGTGCGGAGGGACATTCACTCCGTGTCTGACCCCGGGAGTGTGTGATGGGACGGTGTGGAGGGAGATTCACTCTGTGTCTGATACCGGGATTGTGTGATGGGGCCGTGTGGAGGGAGATTCACTCTGTCTGACCCCGGGAGTGTGTGATGTGACGGTGCGGAGGGACATTCACTCCGTGTCTGACCACGGGAGTGTGTGATGGGACGGTGTGGAGGGAGATTCACTCTGTGTCTGATACCGGGATTGTGTGATGGGACAGTTTGGACGGAGTTTCACTCCGTGTCGGTCCCCGGGAGTATGTGATGGGACGGTGTGGAGGGAGATTCACTCTCCGTCTGACCCCGGGAGTGTGTGATGGGACGGTGCGGAGGGACGTTCACTCCCTGTCTGACCCCGGGAGTGTGTGATGGGACGGTGTGGAGGGAGATTCACTCTGTGTCTGACCCCGGGATTGTGTGATGGGGCCGTGTGGAGGGAGATACACTCTGTCTGACCCCGGGAGTGTGTGATGTGACGGTGTGGAGGGAGATTCACTCGGTGTCTGACCCCGGGAGTGTCTGAAAGGACGGTGAGTAGGTAGATTCACTCTGTGTCTGATACGGGGTTTGTGTGATGGGACGGTGCGGAGGGACATTCACTCCGTGTCTGACCCCGGGAGTGTGTGATGGGACGGTGTGGAGGGAAATTCACTCTGTGTCTGATACCGGGATTGCGTGATGGGGCCGTGTGGAGGGAGATTCACTCTGTCTGACCCCGGGAGTGTGTGATGTGACGGTGTGGAGGGAGATTCACTCGGTGTCTGTCCCCGGGAGTGTCTGATAGGACGGTGAGTAGGTAGATTCACTCTGTGTCTGATACGGGGATTGTGTGATGGGACAGTGTGGACGGAGTTTCACTCCGTGTCTGTCCCCGGGAGTGTGTGATGGGACGGTGCGGAGGGACATTCACTCCGTGTCTGACCCCGGGAGTGTGTGATGGGACGGTGTGGAGGGAGATTCACTCTGTGTCTGATACCGGGATTGTCTGATGGGGCCTTGTGGAGGGAGATTCACTCTGTCTGACCCCGGGAGTGTGTGATGTGACGGTGTGGAGGGAGATTCACTCGGTGTCTGACCCCGGGAGTGTGTGATGGGACGGTGTGGAGGGAGATTCACTCTGTGTCTGATCCCGGGAGTGTGTGACGGGACGGTGTGGAGGGAGATTCACTCGGTGTCTGACCCCGGGAGTGTCTGATAGGACGGTGAGTAGGTAGATTCATTCTGTGTCTGATACGGGGTTTGTGTGATGGGACAGTGTGGACGGAGTTTCACTCCGTGTCTGTCCCCGTGGGTGTGTGATGGGACGGTGTGGAGGGAGATTCACTCTGTGTCTGATACCGGGATTGTGTGATGGGGCCGTGTGTAGGGAGATTCACTCTGTCTGACCCCGGGAGTGTGTGATGTGACGGTGTGGAGGGAGATTCACTTGGTGTCTGACCCCGGGAGTGTCTGATAGGACGGTGAGTAGGTAGATTCACTCTGTGTCTGATACGGGGATTGTGTGATGGGACAGTGTGGACGGAGTTTCACTCCGTGACTGTCCCCGGGAGTATGTGATGGGACGGTGTGGAGGGAGATTCACTCTCCGTCTGACCCCGGGAGTGTGTAATGGGACGGTGCGGAGGGACGTTCACTCCCTGTCTGACCCCTGGAGTGTGTGATGCGACTGTGTGGAAGGAGATTCACTCTGTGTCTGATCCCGGGAGTGTGTGACGGGACGGTGTGGAGGGAGATTCACTCTGCATTTTAACTCCGGTTTTCCTTCCCCCATGTCTCTCGTACTCTGGACCTGGGTGGAATCACGCGAATACTACAGTCTATTTTACCGGTCTGCGAGGGCCAGTTAGCCAGGATGAATGCTCGGTGGAGCTCAGATCCTGGGCACTCTGACTCTAGTGGGGGTGGGGGTGGTGGTTTCTTCTTTTTCTTTTGTTACTGCTTCTGTTAATCAAAATGGCTTCTTTGTTTTGTTAAAAGTAGGAATGCGTCTTTGTGATGGTAAGTGCTTTCTCTCTCAGTTTTGTTTCGGTGAAAATTATTCGTAACCTGAATTGTATTCATTTGTTATCCAATTGGGACTCATGTTATTCTCTCTTCTGAGTCTGTTAACTGATTGTTGGAGGGTTTTTGGGGAGTTGGAGCAAGGGGGTGTAAGAGAGAGAGAGAGGACGCGATGCTGTAAACTGGGCAATGGAACGGACCCCCCAGGAGGTTCGTCGAGGGGAGGAGACGAAGACAGTCCTGGGCTTGGTTGATCACTTCGGGTGGCCCTGAGCTGCGAGTCGAGTAGTTCGGAGGGGATCGAATGGTGGCCAGAAGACTGCGGCAATTGAGCTCCAACGGTTGTGCACGAAGTGGTTTGGACTTTGATAAGGTCTGGCGCCTTTTCTTTTCATTCATATATACTGTATCGTTATTAATCACTTAGTTCTAGTACTCTCTACAAAGTGTGATCATTTAATCGACTATGGTGTCCTGTCTGTTATTTGTCGGGGTGGGGACATCACAGAAGCTGCTCCCCCCGAGACGGTTGCGAGCTGAACGAGCCTGAGGCGACCCAGGGGGCTACACCCTGCCAGTCCGACCTCCCTCAGCCTGGAGCTCTGACCCATTTTTACAGTGTACAGCATGCGTAGGGGCAGCAGAAACCTGAAATAAAACTCGAGTACGGCACCAGGACAGGAAGGTACAGCGGTTTATTGATTTCATCTTGACAAATGTAAATACACAATGTGTGAGCTGCTGACGTGCGGGAATAAATAAGCTGCTCCCGACTCTCTCACAATTAACCGACCGGCCACAACGAGTGACCGTTTGGATAATCAGTCCCGTTGCGCAGCGTCACTCTGCATCGGGGAAACGGTGCATCCTTTGTTTCATCCTTTCCCCTCCAAGATTCACCTATCGCCTGGTGTATCTGTCTCTCATCCAATCACCTTTTATATCCACTCCCCAGCTTTATTCCTGTTCAGTCCTGGCGAAGTGTTTCGGTCCGAAACATCGGCTGTGCTTTTTTCCACGGATGCTCCACGATTTCCCGGGATAATCCTCCCCGGGACACTGTCGTGTCTGTATTTGTCTATTTAACATCATTATATCGGCCAGACTGCAGAATGCACCGTCCCCAGCACAGGGAGCAAAATCATTCTCTCCCGCAATAATCCTCACCCCCCCCCTCCCTCCGCACCTCCTGGTACACTGTTGTCCTAGATACAAAACCGCCATGCTCAGGATCTTCCTGTTTGTGTCATTCCCTGGGGTTTCTTGTGGGGGTGTCGTACGCGAACATCCGGCGGAAGCAGCGCTGCTGATCGACAGGAAGCGGAATTACGTCACTGCCGGTGCACAACGAACGAGACATAGCTCGAGACAGAAGGCAGTTCCGTTGAAACCGTTGAGAATCAAACCTGGCGCGCGGCGAGTAAACGGGAGGGCGGGAGTTAAAGGGGAGGGCGGGGAATCGGCCAGAATGTCCCCATCCCGCGGGCGGGGATGTTCACTCAATCAGATGTTCACAGATCCACTGTCAGTCCGGGTCTGACTCCCCGCAGAGATCTCAGTTCCTTCCCCCCGGTCTCACTGAACCGATTCTTCTCCAGCCTGAAACAGATGGGAGAATAAAGATGAAATAAACAGATTACACAACAGTGTCAGTAACAGGGGACCGGGGTTAATGTTTCAACAACACTCACTGACAAATATCACCAGAAAACCCGCGGATCGGCTGATATTTTATCACATTGAACATGAACACAAACACTCACCCGATCCGCTTCAGACTCCGGAGGGTCATTATGAGGCGGCGGAGAGCGGGGACAGATCGGTCTGTCAGCGAGTTTGATGCCAGGTACAGCTCTGTCAGTGATGGGTTTGTACTGAGAATGGAGACGAGATCCTCGGCACCTGAATCTGTGAGACCGACATCCCTCAGCCTGGAGATGAGAGAGAGTGAGGGTGAAGGACACAGAGAGACAGGAGACGGTACAAATCCCCAGTGTAAATCGGTATCAAAATTACTGATCACATTAGTGTTCAGTGTCAGACACCCAGTGACTGAAAACACAATCTCCCACAGTCTGGTACTTACTCCAGTTTCTGTATTTTACACTCCGGGTTCCTCAGAGCCGCAGACACCAGTTTCACTCCTGAATCTCCCAGTTCATTAACACTTAGGTCCAGCTCCGTCAGTGTTTGGTTTGTACTGAGAGCGGAGGCGAGATCCTCGGCCCCAGAATCTGTGAGACCGACACCATACAGCCTGGAGATGAGAGAGAGTGAGGGTGAAGGACACAGAGAGACAGGAGACGGAACAAATCCCCAGAGTTTATCAGTGACACAATTACTGATCACATTAGTGTTCAGTGTCAGACACCCAGTGACTGAAAACACAATCTCCCACAGTCTGGTACTTACCCCAGTTTTTGTATTTTACACTCCGGGTTTCTCAGAGCAGCAGACACCAGTTTCACTCCTGAATCTCCCAGTTCATTACCACTCAGGCCCAGCTCCGTCAGTGATGAGTTTGTTCTGAGAGCGGAGGCGAGATCGTCGGTACCAGAATCTGTGAGACCGACATCGACCAGCCTGGAGATGAGAGAGAGTGAGGGTGAAGGACACAGAGAGACAGGAGACCGCACAAATCCGCAGTGTTTATCAGTAACACAATTACTGTTCACATTAATGTTCAGTGTCAGACACCCAGTGACTGAAAACACAATCTCCCACAGTCTGGTACTTACTCCAGTTTCTGTATTTTACACTCCGGGTTCCTCAGAGACGCAGACACCAGTTTCACTCCTGAATCTCCCAGTTCATTACCACTCAGCTCCAGCTCCGTCAGTGTTTGGTTTGTACTGAGAGCGGAGGCGAGATCCTCGGCCCCAGAATCTGTGAGACCGACACCATACAGCCTGGAGATGAGAGAGAGTGAGGGTGAGGGACACAGAGAGACAGGAGACGGTACAAATCCCCAGTGTTTATCAGTGACACAATTACTGATCACATTAACGTTCAGTGTCAGACACCCAGTGACTGTAAACACAATCTCCCACAGTCTGGTACTTACCACAGTTTCTGTATTTTACACTCCGATTTCCTCAGAGCCGCAGTCACCAGTTTCACTCCTGAATCTCCCAGTTCATTACCACTCAGGTTCAGCTCCGTCAGTGTTTGGTTTGTACTGAGAGCGGAGGCGAGATCCTCGGCCCCACAATCTGTGAGACCGACATACCCCAGCCTAGAGATGAGAGAGAGTGAGGGTGAGGGACACAGAGAGACAGGAGACGGTACAAATCCCCAGTGTTTATCAGTGACACAATTACTGATCACATTAATGTTCAGTATCAGACACCCAGTGACTGAAAAAACAATCTCCCACAGTCTGGTACTCACTCCAGTTTCTGTATTTTACACTCCGGGTTCGGCAGAGCCGCAGACACCAGCTTCACTCCGGAATCTCCCAGTTTATTCTCCCCAAGTCTAAACACAAACAGACAAATTGATGAACAAAGTGATTCAAACTGTAGGTCCGAGGGAATTTCTCTCACTCAGATATGTCAGCAAACATTAAACCCTTCAGTAAATCACTGATCGGAGTTCCCCTCACTGTCAATGTCCCTCACTGACCAGCTCCAGGGTATTCACCGAATGTCAGTAATTAAGTCTGTCGGTGTGACCCTGTGAACTCCTCATATTCTGTTTCATTTCATGATGGTTAGAAAAGTGTTCCTGACATGACAGCGACAAAGGGCAGTGATGAAGGTTGGAAGAAAGTCCCACAGTGAAGAAGATTTGTAAATGGGAAACGGTCGATGGGAGTTCGTCGAACAGGCCCTATTTGAGGAAAAACGATAAGAAGGACGAAGCTGCAGGAGGAAGGGGAATGGGGAAGAGAGATCCCACAGGAGGAAGGGAATGGGGAAGAGAGATCCCACAGGAGGAAGGGGATGGGGAAGAGTTATCCCACAGGAGGAAGAGGTATGGAGAAGTGAGATCCCACAGGAGGAAAGGGATGGGGAAGTGAGATCCCACAGTAGGAAGTGGGGCGGGGAATAGAGATCCCAAAGGAGGAAGGGGGTGGGGAAGAGAGATCCCACAGGAGCAAGGGGATGGGGAAGTGGGATTCCGCAGGAGGAAGAGGGCGGTGAAGAGAGATCCCAAAGGAGGAAGGGGGTTGGGGAAGAGAGATCCCACATGAGGAAGGGGAGGGCGGTGAAGAGAGATCCCACAAGAGGAAGTGGTTTTGGTGCAGAGATCCCACAGGAGGAAGGGGATGGGGAAGTGAGATCCCAAAGGAGGAAGGGGGATGTTGAAGAGAGATCCCAGAGGAGAAAGAGGGATGTTGAAGAGAGATCCCACAGGAGAAAGAAGAATGGTGAAGAGAGATCTCACAGGAGGAAGGGGATGGGGAAGAGAGATCCCAGAGGAGAAAGAAGAATGGTGAAGAGAGATCCCACAGGAGGAAGGGGATGGGGAAGAGAGATCCCACAGGAGGAATGGGATGGGGAAGAGTTATCCCACAGGAGGAAGGGGATGGGGAAGTGAGATCCCACAGTAGGAAGTGGGGCGGGGAATAGAGATCCCAAAGGAGGAAGGGGATGGGGAAGAGAGATGCCACAGGAGCAAGGGGATGGGGAAGTGGGATTCCACAGGAGGAAGTGCGGCGGGGAATAGAGATCCCGCAGGAGGAAGGGGATGGAGAATTGAGATCCCACAGTAGGAAGTGGGATGGTGAAGAGAGATCCCAGAGGAGGAAGGGGGATGGGGAAGAGAGATCGCACAGGAGGAAGAGGGCTGGGGAAGAGAGTTCCCAGAGGGGGAAGAGGGATGGTGAAGAGTGATCCCAGAGGTGGAAAGGGGATGGGGAAGTGAGATCCTACAGGAGGAAGGGGATGGGGAAGTGACATCGCACAGTAGGAAGGTGGATGTGGAGGAGAGATCCCACAGGAGGAAAGGGATGAGGAAGTGAGATCCCACAGGAGGAAGGGGGATGGGGAAGAGTGATCCCGCAGGAGGAAGAGGCATGGGGAAGAGAGCTCCCACAGGAGGAATGGGGATGGGGAAGAGAGATCCCACAAGAGGAGGTGGTTTTGGTGCAGAGATCCCACAGGAGGAAGTGGGCTGGTGAAGAGAGATTACACAGGGGGTAGAGGGATGGGGAAGTGAGATCCTACAGGAGGAAGGGGATGGGGAAGTGACATCGCACAGTAGGAAGGTGGATGTGGAGGAGAGATCCCACAGGAGGAAAGGGATGAGGAAGTGAGATCCCACAGGAGGAAGGGGGATGGGGAAGAGTGATCCCGCAGGAGGAAGAGGCATGGGGAAGAGAGCTCCCACAGGAGGAATGGGGATGGGGAAGAGAGATCCCACAAGAGGAGGTGGTTTTGGTGCAGAGATCCCACAGGAGGAAGTGGGCTGGTGAAGAGAGATTACACAGGGGGTAGAGGGATGGAGAAGAGAGATCCCAGAGGAGGAAGGGGGATGGGGAAGAGAGATCCCACAGGAGGAAGAGGGATGGGGAAGTGAGATCCTACAGGAGGAAGGGGATGGGGAAGTGACATCGCACAGTAGGAAGTGGTGCGGGGAATAGAGTTCCCGCAGGAGGAAGGGGGGCGAGGAAGAGTGATCCCAAAGGAGGAAGGGGGGTGGGGGAGAGAGATCCCACAGGAGGAAGGGGATGGGGAAGAGAGATCCCACAGGAGGAAGGTGGATGTGGAGGAGAGATCCCACAGGAGGAAAGGGATGAGGAAGTGAGATCCCACAGGAGGAAGGGGGATGGGGAAGAGTGATCCCGCAGGAGGAAGAGGCATGGGGAAGAGAGCTCCCACAGGAGGAATGGGGATGGGGAAGAGAGATCCCACAAGAGGAGGTGGTTTTGGTGCAGAGATCCCACAGGAGGAAGTGGATGGGGAAGAGAGATCCCACAGAAGGAAGGGTGATGGGGAAGAGTGATCCCGCAGGAGGAAGGGGGCTGGGGAAGAGATATCACACAGGAGGAAGTAGTCTGCGGAAGAGAGATCCCACAGGAGGAATAGGATGGGGAAGAGTTATCCCACAGGAGGAAGAGGTATGGAGAAGTGAGATCCCACAGGAGGAAAGGGATGGGGAAGTGAGATCCCACAGTAGGAAGTGGGGCGGGGAATAGAGATCCCAAAGGAGGAGGGGGGATGGGGAAGAGATCCCACAGGAGCAAGGTGATGGGGAAGTGGGATTCCACAGGAGGAAGTGCGGCGGGGAATAGAGATCCCGCAGGAGTAAGGGGATGGGGAAGTGAGATCCCACAGTAGGAAGTGGGGCGGGGAAAAGAGAACCCAAAGGAGGAAGTGGGGTGGGGAATTGAGATCCCACAGGAGCAAGGGGATGGGGAAGTGGGATTCCACAGGAAGATGTGCGGCGGGGAATAGTGATCCCGCAGGAGGAAGAAGGCGGGGAAGAGAGATCCCAAAGGAGGAAGGGGGTTGGGGAAGAGAGATCCCACATGAGGAAGGGGGGGTCGGTGAAGACAGATCCCACAGGAGGAAGGGGGCTGGTGAAGAGAGATTGCACAGCGGGAAGAGGGATGGTGAAGAGAGATCCCAGAGGAGGAAGGGGGATGTGGAAGAGTGATCCCGCAGGAGGAAGGGGGCTGGGGAAGAGAGATCGCACAGGAGGAAGAAGGCTGGGGAAGAGAGTTCCCAGAGGGGGAAGAGGGATGGTGAAGAGAGATCCCAGAGGTGGAAGAGGGATGGTGACGAGAGATCCCAGAGGTGGAAGTGGGATGGTGAAGAGAGATCCCAGATGAGGAACAGGGATGGTGAAGAGAGATCCCAGAGGAGTAAAGGGGATGGGGAAGAGAGATCCCACAGGATGAAGGGGATGGGGAAGAGAGATCCCACAGGAGGAAGGGGATGGGGAAGAGAGATCCCACAGGAGGAAGAGGGATGGGGAAGTGAGATCCTACAGGAGGAAGGGGATGGGGAAGTGACATCGCACAGTAGGAAGTGGTGCGGGGAATAGAGATCCCGCAGGAGGAAGGGGGGCGAGGAAGAGAGATTTCAAAGGAGGAAGGGGGGTGGGGAAGAGAAATCCCAGAGGAGGAAGGGGATGGGGAAGTGAGATCCCACAGGAGGAAGTGGGGCAGTGAATGGAAATCCCGCAGGAGGAAGGGGAGCGGGGAAGAGAGATCCCAAAGGAGGAAGGGGGGTGGGGAAGAGAGATCCCAAAGGAGGAAGTGGGATGGGGAAGAAAGATCCCACAGGAGGAAGGGGATGGAGTAGAGAGATCCCACAGGAGGAAGGGGATGGTGAAGAGAGATCCCAAAGGAGGAAGGGGATGGTGAGGAGAGATCCCACCGGTGGAAGGGAATGGGGAAGAGTGATACCGCAGGAAGAAGGGGGAAGGGGAAGAGTGATCCCGCAGGAGGAAGAAGGATGGGGAAGAGAGCTCCCACAGGAGGAAGGGGATAGTGAAGAGAAATCCCACAGGAGGAATGGGGATGGGGAAGAGAGCTCCCACAAGAGGAAGTGGTTTTGGAGGAGAGATCCCATAGGAGGAAGGGGATGGGGAGGTGAGATCCCACAGGAGGAAGGGGATGGGGAAGTGTGATCCCACAGTAGGAAGTGGTGCGGGGAATAGAGAACCCGCAGGAGGAAGGGGGATGTTGAAGAGAGATCCCACAGGAGGAAGGTGGATGGGGAAGAGAGATCCCACAGGAGGAAGGGGGATGTTGAAGAGAGATCACACAGGAGGATGTGGGATGGTGAAGAAAGATCCCGCAGGAGGAAGGGGATGGTGAAGAGTGATTCCAAAGGAGGAAGGGGATGGTGAAGAGAGATCCCACGGGAGGAAGAGGGATGGTGAAGTGAGGTCTCACAGGAGGAAGAGGGATGGTGAAGAGAGCTGCATGAGGAGGAAGAGGGATGGTGAAGAGAGATCCGGGAGGAGGAAGGGGGTTTGTGTAGAGAGATCGCACAGGAGGAAGGGGATGGGGAAGAGAGATCCCGCAGGAGGAAAGAGATGCGGAAGAGAGATCCCACAAGAGGAAGGGGATGGGGAAGAGATATCCCGCAGGAGGAAGGGGGCTGGGTAAGAGAGATACCAGAGGAGGATGATGAAGAGAGATCAAAGACGAGGAAGAGGGATGGTGAAGAGTGATCCCAGAGGAGGAAGAAGGTATGGTGAAGAAAGATCCCACAGGAGGAAGGGCGATGAGGAAGAGAGATCCCACAGGAGGAAGGGGGATGGGGAAGTGAGATCCCACAGTTGGAAGGGGATGGTGAAGAGAGATCCCACAGGAGGAAGGGAATGGGGAAGAGAGATCCCACAGGAGGAAGGGGATGGGGAAGAGAGATCCCACAGTAGGAAGTGGGATGGGGATTGAGATCCCACAGGAGGAAGGGAATGGGGCAGAGAAATCCCACAGGAGGAATGGGGATGGGGAAGAGAGCTCCCACAAGAGGAAGTGGTTTTGGAGGAGAGATCCTATAGGAGGAAGGGGATGGGGAGGTGAGATCCCACAGGAGGAAGGGGATGGGGAAGTGTGATCCCACAGTAGGAAGTGGTGCGGGGAATAGAGAACCCGCAGGAGGAAGGGGGATGTTGAAGAGAGATCCCACAGGAGGAAGGTGGATGGGGAAGAGAGATCCCACAGGAGGAAGGGGGATGTTGAAGAGAGATCACACAGGAGGATGTGGGATGGTGAAGAAAGATCCCGCAGGAGGAAGGGGATGGTGAAGAGTGATTCCAAAGGAGGAAGGGGATGGTGAAGAGAGATCCCACGGGAGGAAGAGGGATGGTGAAGTGAGGTCTCACAGGAGGAAGAGGGATGGTGAAGAGAGCTGCATGAGGAGGAAGAGGGATGGTGAAGAGAGATCCGGGAGGAGGAAGGGGGTTTGTGTAGAGAGATCGCACAGGAGGAAGGGGATGGGGAAGAGAGATCCCGCAGGAGGAAAGAGATGCGGAAGAGAGATCCCACAAGAGGAAGGGGATGGGGAAGAGATATCCCGCAGGAGGAAGGGGGCTGGGTAAGAGAGATACCAGAGGAGGATGATGAAGAGAGATCAAAGACGAGGAAGAGGGATGGTGAAGAGTGATCCCAGAGGAGGAAGAAGGTATGGTGAAGAAAGATCCCACAGGAGGAAGGGCGATGAGGAAGAGAGATCCCACAGGAGGAAGGGGGATGGGGAAGTGAGATCCCACAGTTGGAAGGGGATGGTGAAGAGAGATCCCACAGGAGGAAGGGAATGGGGAAGAGAGATCCCACAGGAGGAAGGGGATGGGGAAGAGAGATCCCACAGTAGGAAGTGGGATGGGGATTGAGATCCCACAGGAGGAAGGGAATGGGGCAGAGAAATCCCACAGGAGGAAGGGGACGGGGAAGAGAGATATCACAAGAGGAAGGCGGATGAGGAAGAGAGATCCCACAGGAGGAAGGGGGATGGGGAAGAGAGATCCCGCAGGTGGAAGGGGATAGTGAAGAGAGATCCCACAGGAGGAAGGGGATGGGGAAGAGAGATCCCACAGGAGGAAGTGATGGGAAGAGAGATCCCACAGGAGGAAGGGGACGGGGAAGAGTGATCCCACAGGAGGAAGGGGATGGTGAAGAGAGCTCCCACAGGAGGAAGGGGGGCACGGAAGAGAGATCCAAAAGGATGAAGGGGGGTGGGAAGAGAGTTCCCACAGGAGGAAGGGGAGTTGAAGAGAGATCCCACAGGAGGAAGGGGATGGTGAAGAGAGATCCCACAGTAGGAAGAGGGATGGTGAAGAGAGATCCCAGAGGAGAAAGAGGGATGGTGAAGAGAGATCCCACAGGAGAAATAGAGATGGTGAAGAGAGATTCCACAGGAGGAACGGGGATGGGGAAGAGAGATCCCACAGGAGGAAGAGGGTTGGGGAAGAGAGATCCCACAGGAGAAAGGGGGATGGGGAAGAGAGTTCCCACAGGAGGAAGAGGATGGGGAAGAGAGATCCCAGAGGAGGAATAGGAATGTTGAAGAGAGATCCCAGAGGAGGAATAGGGATGGTGAAGAAAGATCCCACAGGAGAAAGGGGGATGGGGAAGAGAGTTCCCACAGGAGGAAGAGGATGGGGAAGAGGGATCTCACAGGAAGAAGGTGGATGAGGAAGAGTGATCCCACAGGAGAAAGGGGGATGGGGAAGAGAGTTCCCACAGGAGGAAGGTGATGGTGCAGAGAGATTCCAGAGGAGGAATAGGAATGTTGAAGAGAGATCCCAGAGGAGGAATAGGGATGGTGAAGAGAGATCCCAGAGCAGGAAGAGGGATGGTGAAGAGAGATCCCACAGGAGGAAGGGTATGGGGAAGAGAGATCCCACAGGAGGAAGGGGGATGGGGAAGAGAGATCTCACATGAGGAAGGTGGATGGGGAAGAGAGATCCCGCAGGCGGATGGTGGATGGGGAAGAGAGATCCCACAGGAGGAAGGTGGATGGGGAAGAGAGATCCCGCAGGCGGATGGTGGATGGGGATGAGAGATCCCGCAGGAGGAATGGGGGTGGGGATGCGTTTTCCCCCGTGAGGAAGGAGGATGGGCAAGAGTTATCCCACAGGTGGAAGGGGATGGGGAAGAGAGATCCCACAGGAGGAAGCGGATGGGGAAGAGAGATCCCCCAGGAGGAAGGGGGGCAGGGATGAAAGGTCCGACTGCAGGAAGAGAGATGGTGAGGAGAGAAACACAAGAAAGGAAGGGGATGGGGATGATAGTTCACACAGGAGGCTTCCGATGGGTAACGATAATCCCACAAGTTTAGTGTATGCAGAATAGATTGTACGGGAGTGTTTGTTCTGAACTGAGGCCCACAATCGGGAGAGGAGATGCCCCCATGGTGTCTGGGTATCTGGTGGTGAGTAAAGTCACACAGGTGGACTGATGGTGACAGTCACACACCGGGAAGGGCAGGGGACGAAAATCTCACAATGGTATTTATTTCCTTCTCACTGGGACAGTCTGCTGACGGTCTCTTGTCCCTCACCGGGAAGGGGGTGTGAATCTCTGACCCACTGCTGCAGTCAGTGTCGGTCTGGGTGTCAGTAACAGTGAGAAGGAAAATTGTCAACGGGCGTGTCACAGACAGCGAGGAACACGGTCATTCCTGTGATTTACTACCATTAAGCCAATGGCCATTGTGCACTGATCTGATGAAGTCTCCAACATCCCTTCACAAGGAAGCACAGATCACTCCCGTCCTTGGGGGAATTTCTGACCGATATCCTGACATTTGTCATAATTCTTCACAATCTGAAATGCTGCAGTTTTCCCCAAATACCTTTACATTGAAACAGCGCAATGGAACAGTTTCACAGTTCAGAGTGAGAGATAAAACTAGTTACCTCAACTCCTGGCCCTTGTGCAGCCCGGGTCCCAGCCGCTGGATTCCTTCACACTGAATGTGGCAGTTCTCCAGGTCGAGGAGTTTTATTGTATCACAGAATCCGATGGCATGAGACAGGACTGCGCAGTCAATCGGGGTCAGTGTCATTCCACTGAATGAAAGTGTTTCCACAGATTCCAGCGTGTCCTGAGCCAGCCCACGATTCTGAGACTCAAACAGGTAGTGCAATGTGTTCAGGAGGCTCCTTTTACCAGCTTCACTCTCTGTGTTTCCACTCTGGCGTTTAACCTCCTCCTTCACCCAGTCAATCACCCGGCAGGTTGTTTGATAAGGAAATGGACCCAAAAACTCCTCCAGGCCCCGAACTGTCATTGGGTTCGAGAGACCAGCAACAAAACGGAGAAATACCTCAAATCGCCCATCTGACGTGTTGTGGGCTTTAGTGAGGAATTTCAGGATATCCCCGGGATGTGGATTCAGAAATTGTGCTACTGCAGCTACAAACTCTTGGATGGTGAGGTGTGGGAATGTGTACACCACACTCAGGGCAGAATCTTCTCTCTCCAAAAGCTCCATCAGGAACCCGGACAGGAACTGGGAAGGCTGTAGAATGTAGTTGATCAAATCTCCATCTGTAAACACAATCTTCTTCTCAGCCACTCCTCTGAAGGCCATCTGACCAACCCTGAGTAACACGTCACGGGGATTCTCAATCTCACGGCCGTGGTTTTTCAGGATGTTGTAAATATAGTAGGAGTACAGCTGGGTGATGGTCTTGGGAACCCGCTGAGGGTCCCTTACATTTTGTGTGAAGAAGGGGCCCAATGTCAGAGCGAGGATCCAGCAGTAGGAGGGGTTGTAGCTCATAGTGTAGAGGATCTCGTTCTCCTCCACGTGTTTGAAAACAGCTTCCGCCACTGTCTGATCTTCAAAATGCCTGATGAAATATTCCTTCCGTTCCTCACCAGAAAATCCCAGGATTTCAGCCCGCACCCTAATCTCAGCCTTTTTCAATAAATGTAACGCAGTGGGGCGTGTGGTCACCAGCACTGAGCACCCTGGGAGAAGCTTGTGCTGAATTAAACTGTACACAATGTCAGGCACCTTGCACCGGAATTCCGGATCTGTGCATGTGGACCGAGGTTCTGTGTTTCTCCGGCTGTCAGCAAAATCAATTCTGTCATTGAATTCATCCAAACCATCGAATATAAACAACAATCCCTCTGGGTTCTTCCACAGTGATTTCAGAACATTCCCAAGGTAAGGATAGAAAATCAGCACCAGGTTCGCGAGGTTTATGGTACAATTGATCGTGTTTAAATCTCGGAACTTGAAACTGAAGACGAACTGGAACTGTTGGTATATTTTCCCCGTGGCCCAGTCATAAACAATCTTTTGTACCATTGTTGTTTTCCCAATCCCCGCGACTCCAGCCACTGCTGCTGAACTCCCAGATTTGGATTTGCTACGGGAAAAGCTGCTCTGGAATAACTGATCAGTCCGGATTTTTTCCAGCTCTCTGCGGAGATGTTGTTTTCTCCACTCCTCGTGGTCTCTGCCTCTTGCCAGCAACTCATGTTCCACCAGTCTCCAATCACGAATGGTAGAAATGACAGTGAGCTCAGCGTATCGATCAAGCAGCTGGAAAACCTTCTCCTTCTCCCTCATCAGGATCGTATTCACTCTCAGTGTTTCAGCCTGTGTCCGCAGAGTCTCCTTGTGTTTCTGTTGAACATCTTTCACGGGAACAGAGAACATTGTCAACATGTTAAATGGCAAAACTGAGAAAGAATATTTAACTGCATTTCAACATTCAGTGTTTGAGATTACATGAATTAGTTTCATACTTCCATGGATATTAAGACAAAGTAAAATTCTGTTCACAGACACCGGAATTGAGAGTGATGAAAGTCCCAGAAAATGTCCAATCCTCATATTCTGGTACTAATGACTTGTGAAGGTGAACATTCCCCTGATATTCTGTTCCAATCCTGACAGCATTCCCACTACAACAACACTTCACTATATTTAAAACATTGCTTGCATCATTAACAGACGATGTTAATGCTGATCTGGTGTGGAAATATGGAGAACAGGACACTCTCCATTTTGGCAAAGCTGCACACTGGGGAGTCACAGGTGTCCACTGCTCTTGCATCAAAACAGGGGCAGAATATGCGGCAAATACTCAGGTCGGGCAGCGTCTGGGGGAGAATCACAGTGAAGTTGCGGATCGATAACCCAACGGAATGACAAGAAGGAAAATGGGTAGTGTTCAATCGCAGTGATGGAAGATTGGTGGAAAGACGGTATCCCAGTTAGTGGAAGAAATCACAAGCGTCTGTGTCAGTGATGTACGTTGTGTTTGTGGGAGAGGGTAGTGAGGTCTTGGCAACTGCTACTCATCAGTCTTGCTGTGGGGGTGTGGGGCACTGTCTTATGAGGCCTCCATCTGTCAAAATCGACCGTGGATGCCCTGCCCCTGCAAGCCAGGACACTACGATATGGAGAGGAGGCTTCTGCCGGTGTGGCAAGCTCCCTCTCTCCATGCATCTGATGGACACAAAGGAACGGCAGAGACTGACACATCTTGGCACCAGAGTTGTCGCAGGATTTGCCAGTCTGCATTGAACACCATTTCAGACTGCCTAGGGGCTCCAGGCCACGTGTTTTCCCACTGGGTTTACTCCCAAACTCTTCCTCATGGAAGTGGAGTTTTGAGATGAGAGTTTTCCTGCTCCCGGTTGAGATGCCATTCACGGTCGACGAGCCCCATCTGCCCAAAGCGACTGGTTGTATGGCACCAGTAACCCGCCTTTGCCCCTTCTCCTGTCGGAGGAAATGATTCCACCGGGGTTAATGTCTAAGCCACACGTGAAGGCCAGGAGCTGGACTTGGTTGTCAGAGGCTATTTTAGTCACACGCCACTGGGAGCATTTAATAGGTTGTGGCAGCTTATTCCCACTACCAACCCCGGGTAGAGCAATTTTAACCAACCAAGGAATGCTGTATTATTGACAACAATAAATCGGTAAATTGGTTTATTATTGTCACATGTACCGAGGTAAAATGAAAAACATTGCTGCATGCGATCCAAATGGATCATTTCATCACATCGGTGCAATGAGGTCGTAGAAGGAAAAACACAACAGAATAGTTCAAGGAAACCTGTGTTCCAGTTGTCGAGTAACTGCACTGCAGGCAGACAATACGGTAGCAGGCCAAAGGATCATTAGGAGATCAGGGTTTTGTTTTTTGGAACTATGCTCCTGAACTGTGGAACTAAACACCTCAAACTACAGTACTGTGCAGAAATCTGAGGCGTATCAGCGAGTGATTAGACAATAGACAATAGGTGCAGGAGTGTGCACAATAGATTGTGCACATACACAATCAGTACCCCGTTCAACACCTCAAACTACAGTACTGTGCAGAAACCTGAGGTGTATCAGCGAGTGATTAGACAATAGACAATAGACAGTAGGAGCAGGAGTAGGCCATTCGGCCCTTCTAGCCAGCACCGCCATTCACTGATCATGGCTGATCATACACAATCAATACCATGTTCCTGCCCTCTCCCGATATCCCATGACCCCGCTATCTATAAGAGCTCTATCTAACTCTCTCTTGAATGCATCCAGTGATTAATGGTGAATGTTCATTCCCAGATTCTGCCAAGTCACAGTATAACACTTGAGATGTAGTTTGAACTCTGCATTTCATCACTCACCGATCAGTTCCGTGGGTAACTTAGATAACCCTTGGTCGATGTTCAAGTATTCCTGTGGATCAGGACCTGTTTAATTAAAAACAAAATTCGTGAAAACAGAACTAAAATAATTAAAACTGTTTAGTTCAATGTGCCTTTGTGTTCAGTGCGTGTTTTTAACGTACCGAGGTCCTGTATTTCCCTCAGAATTCTGTCCAGCTTCGGTAACTCAGTCCTCCACATCACAAAGGATTCCCACATCACCCTCCGGGCCCGGGATCCTTTGCCCATCACCAAACTGAGGAAGAGTCTGGAACTCTCTGTCCGGTTTCCCTGCTCTGTCAGCTCAGTGACTTTCTGTAGAAGGGAAACAATGCATTTATTGTGGAGAAGACAGACAGACATGGAGAATGTGTAGGAAAATATCTGTTCATGTCCCCAGTAGCTTCAGATCAGATGCAGTCACTGGGCTGCTCCCTCATCCTCCCTGGGTTCAGTCATTAACAGAGAAAAGGTAACTGAAGGAAATTCTAAATCAATATTGTGTAAGAATAAGGATTTACTGACACCCTGCATTCAACGTGATTAACTTACTTGTCCATCAATGTGAAGCATTATATCAAAAGATGTAACATGAAGAGTGGAAGAGAGGGGAGAGTGGGAGATCAAAGAAAAATGGATGGCAGGCATCACTGAATTGTGTCTGAAAGAAGATCCTAGTTGGGTGCTTGCATCTATGGATAAATATTTAATCGAAAGGATAGGCGGGTAGGTGAAAGGGTTGGGTTGACTCCGTTCTCAGAGAAAAATACAAGTCCTCATCAAGAGGTGATAGCGGATTGGATGACGTGGATGTTAAGAAACTGCGTAGGAAAAATTACCCTGATGGAACAGTAACCAGGATGTGGGCTGCAAATTCCACTGGGAGAGAGAAGAGGCATGTAAAGAGTTCAATGTTAAAATACTCATGGGGAATTTCAATATGCCGGTAGCTTTGGAATATCAGGTCGGTGCTGAATCCCAAGTGAGGGAATTTATAGAATGCCTATGAGATGGCTTTTGACAGGTTGAGCCCACTAGATGAAAGGCGTATTTCTACTCGGTGATGTGTAGATAGATAGATAGATAGATAGATAGATAGATAGATAGATAGATAGATAGATAGATAGATAGATAGATAGATAGATAGATACTTTATTCATCCCCATGGGGAAATTCAACTTTTTTTTTTCCAATGTCCCATACACTTGTTGTAGCAAAACTAATTACATACAATACTTAACTCAGTAAAAAATATGATATGCATCTAAATCACTATCTCAAAAAGCATTAATAATAGCTTTTAAAAAGTTCTAAGTCCTGGCGGTAGAATTGTAAAGCCTAATGGCATTGGGGATTATTGACCTCTTCATCCTGTCTGAGGAGCATTGCATCGATAGTAACCTGTCGCTGAAACTGCTTCTCTGTCTCTGGATGGTGCTATGTAGAGGATGTGTTGCTTTCTCTGTGTTGTTTTTTTAAAAACATAGTTCAGTCTAGTTTTTGTACCGTCTCATGTAACACCATGGTTCTGAAAAACGTCTCATTTTTACTATGTACTGTACCAGCAGTTATGGTCGAAATGACAATAAAAGTGACTTGACTTGACTTCAACGGGCTGCCGGCAACGGTGCTGGAGTCGGATACGATAGGGTCTTTTAAGAGACTTTTGAATAGGTACATGGAGCTTAGCAAAACAGAGGGCTGTGGGTAAGCCTAGTAATTTCTAAGGTAGGGACATGTTCGGCACAACTCTGTGGGCTGAGGGCCTGTATTGTGCTGTAGGTTTTCTATATTTCCTTCCCTCAAGTACCGCAGTGAAGCCAGTTGGCCCACTTACAATCTGACAGTCTGGATTAGTGAGCCCAGGGGAATTTGACCGAAGGTCCTGATAAGATGCTAAATATGTTTTAGACTGAATGCCTATTAAGCAGTCGAGATATGCAGCCACTGTTCTTATATCACACTGATAAACACAGCAGGTGTGAGAGGAAAAGGTGACGCTGAACCTGTAGTTCCTAGTACTCCCCACCTTAACAGCTGAGACCAGATCTGCTGGAGACAAGTCAGAGTTCAAAGTATCCATTGTCATGCAGGACTCCTAAAACGTGCAGGAGATTAATATCGATCACTATTCCCTCTGATACCAGCAGCTCGGTAACAATACACTCACCTCATTTTCTTCTCTACTGAAATGTCCCTCCTTTGTCAACATCCAACCGAGTCTTTCAACCTTTTCTTCAATCGCGTGTTTGAGTCTGTCCCTGTAGAACTTTGTCAGTTGGTACAGTCGATACTCCTCCCCCTCTGCCAGGAGGTCAGAGATTGTAAACTCTGGCTCTGCGAATATAAAAAAGAGTATGTAGACACGAACTCAAATCTCCCTTGGCTCCAGCGCTCTCACCCAAATCAACAAAAAATAAAGTCTTGAGCCTCAGTGTTCACCTGCCTTCAGCTGGAAACATGGATTTTGTCCAAATCTCCAACACTGGCCTTTAAACAGACCCAACAATGTTCTGGGCATTACGTTACCAGAAGGACCTCATTCGATACAAAACATCCTCGCAAATACATTTCGCTTAACTCACATACTGGAAATACTCTCTTCATCTGGAACGTACATTTCCTCCAATACACAGCCTGGAAATGCTCAAGGCAGGAAGTACATTTCCTGCAGTGGAGTAATAGTTGCCCACTGCACCACATGTACCACACCCATCCACACACCCCCTCCCCGCCCAACACTCCAACAAGGAATCACATTTACCCTCCTCAAAACTCAAAAATACAACTGCAGATGCTGTGGATCAATTAATACGTACACAACGCTGGAAGAACTCAGCAGGTCAGGCAGCATCCGTGAGAAAAGAGTAGCCAACGTTTCGGGCCGAGACCCTTCATCAGGACCCTTCCTGATGAAGGGTCTCGGCCGGAAACATTGGCTACTCTTTTCTCACGGATGCTGCCTGACCTGCTGAGTTATTCCAACGTTGTGTACGCATACATTTACCTTCCTCCCTGGGTGAACTCATCGCCCTCATATCTCACTCACCCGCTCCTTGTTGGGGATTTGACAATTCCGTGTTTAATGAGATTTCGAGCTGACTGGCAATCGCCTCACTTGTGCCGGATCCAGGGTCCTGATCGAGGCCTCTGACGTCATTGACACTGGGCTGAATTTTATCCACTTCCGCTGTGGCCGGATTGTATTCCATTGGGACATTGCTCTCAATCTGACCCTGCTTTGGTACCTCGCTTCCCGTATGTCGATAATCTTCCCTCGGAGTTCCGCCTGGTAAAAGCCTCTTGAGTACTTTCCGTACCCGATTTAATTTCACACCTGAAATAAATGATGAATTGCAGATTATACCAGAGTGATTTAGAGCTGAGCAGAACTGATTGAGACTGGGTGGGTGTAATGGACCAGAGACTCTATCTGACCAGATTTGGAGTGGGACTGTGTTGTGAATGTAAACCACACTTCCTGCCAGGTGACCATCCCGATAAGCCAGTGAGTGGACACATCCAGTCCCAGACAAAGAACAGGATAGACACAGTAATAGTGACCTGTTACATGATGTCCAGTCTCATTGTACACAGACTGACCATTGCCTCGAGACGCACATCGTCCGGTCCCCTGGGTCGCAGACTGACCATTACCTTGAGATCTATGCTGTCCCGGTTCCCATCTTATCCCCCGCATGATGATCGTCATGTAACAACTGTGCAGGTCATTGTCAGAGTCTCGCTTAGAGAGCTTTGTGTGTAGTTGCAGTTGCTAATCTATAGGATGGAGGCGATTAAGCTGGAAGAAGTGCCGTGGAGAATGACCGGTATGGTGCTGGACTAGGGTGTTGGGTTTTCCTGGAGCATGGATGCTGGAAGGGTGACCTTACACATGTACATATAATAATCAGGGGTGCAGGTAGGGTAGATGGTCACATTCTTTTTCCTGGGGTAGGGGAGTCTAAGACTTGAGGGCAGAAATTTAAAAGGGACCGAAGGGGCATTCTTTCACGTGGCGGGTGATTGCTATGAATTACATGCAGTCAGAGGAGGCTGTAAACACAAATAAAATTACAAAAATTGAGAAGATGTGGGGAGGAAAAAGGATAGCAGTCTATATGGGAAATTCTGGAAAAGCTGTGGGAAAATGGAGCAAGCACAAGAGACATTTAGATCAGCATGAATTAGTTGGACCGAAGGACCTGTGTCCAGGCTGTAATCTCTGTTTTATTCCACCTGAACTCACAGAGCTGAGCACAATCACAATGTCTACAGGAGACAGAGACAGTGGGTCATTGTTTATACAAGGTTTCCTACCCTGGGAATTTTAAATCCAGGTTGCAGATCATCTCAATAGGGAAATATTGAGAACTCACCTTCACCATTTGTCCGCAGCCCAGACATGGATTCGGGTATTAAAACACCGAAGCAGATGCATATTTATCCACAATGAGCTGTGCTCTGATCCTCAACCATTCCTGATGGTTACAACGTTCTCGGCTCGGCTACTGAAAACAGATTCCAGAAACTCCCCTCATATCCTTTCCGCAGTAGCTAAGAAAACACGGAAGGAGTTGACAGCTGCCCTTCCCAAACCTGAAATGCTCGGTTATCACACAATCTCTGAATTCCTGTGAATGCTCCTACCGTCTGGTTCTGAATTTTATAAATGAAAGTTGGAGATATTTTACACATCATGGCCTGTCTAGAGGTGAAGCAGAAACTCACCCTGGACTTTTACATAACCCACAAGCCCGCTGTTGCATTCCTGTGTTTCACTCACAGACACCTGATCCAGGAGTCCCTGTTCCTTTCACTCAGGTGAAGCTTTCCATGGTGGGTGGAGTGATTTGCCCATTACCGCTGTCAGGTCCCTGTGCTGGAACTGTTAGATTGGTCAATAATTCAATGCCACTTTACCAATGGGATCAATGAACCTGCTTGATGAAGGTTTTCTGTGCTCAGTTAACATCTGTGAAAGTTTTTCATCTGTACTAGTGTGCGCCAACAGGACAGAAGTTTAATTATAAAGATCCCAGTGAACATACCTGTAGCCAATCCGATTGTGACTGACGATTGTTGATTGTCGTCTTCTTGTTTACGCTTTGATCCCGGCGCGGGACAGCTCCACCTGCTGGTGATGCCCTGAATTACACAAATCAAGCAGACAGCGAGTTGGAGAGAGAACGACTACATTGTAATTATGACAGTATCTCCATCCCTGTATCAGAGCAGCAGATCGCTTAGGGACAGACCATTTCCTGTTAATATCAATTCCCATGCCATGTATGTCTGTCCAGTGCATCTGCTGATAGAGTCACAGAGCACAGATACAGACCTTTCAGCCCAATGAGACAATGCTGATAACAGTGTTCACCAAGATGGTCCCAATTTCCTGTGATCGGCCCTTCCCTTCCCCCCCCCCCCGGCCTCTTCACTCCATCTACACATCCCAACTGTCTCTGGAATTACTCAATCGTGCCTGCCTCATCCACTTCCTCTGGCACTTCCCTCCACATAATCACCAGCCTCTGCATGGAGCCGATGCTTCTCGTGTTGGTTTTGCAATTTCTTCACTACTCCTCTGCCCACTTAGATCCCCTGTAAACTACGATAATCTTCACTGTGAACACCATCTACTGAGTTTGTGTCATCTGCCAACCTACTGGTCAAACCTTGTACAGTCACATCCAAATGTTTGTAGGACAGTAACTGGTCTGGAACCTGGTGGTACGCGTCCTGAGGCACTTGTATTTTCTACCTGATGGCAGCAGCGAAAGAAATGCATTTCCTGGTTGGGCAGTCAGGATCTTTGATGATAGATGCTGCCTTTCTACAGCAACGTTTAATGTCGATGTGTTCAATGGTTGAGAGAGCTTTACCCGTGCCATACTGGGCCAAATCCACTACCTTTGGTAGGATTTTCTCTCAACGGCATTGGTGTTCCCCGACCAGTCCATAATGCAGCCAGTCCATAGACATTCCACCTCACATCTACAGAGGTTTGCCAATGTTTCTGCCTTCGCATGTAGTCATTATACTCATTTACAATAATTAAATTGTCAGAGCTTTCCTAGTCAACATACTGATACGCATTGCTGGATCACACGAAACTGCTGCTGCACATAATGAAATCATGGCTGATCAGATCTACAATTTCATTACGTATTCCCCCATGTCCATCCCTGTAACACTTCAATCCCACTGTTTATGTGCAATCTCAGGTTTAGACAGAATTACAGTCTTTGCTTCCACTAGCGATTGAGAGGAAGAGTTCAAATTGCTCACACTCACAGGAGCAATAGATGTATATGTCTGAAATAAGAAACTCTGAAAAGGGAACAGGAGTTTGCTGTACAGATCCCGCACCCTTGCTTTGAAACAGGTGGCCATTGTTCTAGAGCTGATCTCAATCTTCACCTAACCTGTGGAAAATGTAAATCATGCCAGCAGGAAACAGTTGGAACACAAAAGGCATCAGAGCCAGAAGTGACTTAAAAGAACAGATATCTCCTTGATCGCTGATCCGATGCAGAGACAACCGGCTGTTTGGAAATAACGTTCCGAAATAAATATCAGAAGTGGAATTATTCTCACTTTAACTCCCCAGAATATTTTGACAGTGCGGATACTGTGCATCGTTTCTTACAAATAGCCCCGCCCACCGCCCCACACGGATCTCTCGTAACCATGACAACACACACAGTACTGGAGGAACTCAGCAGGTCAGGCAGCATCTATGGATGGGTGTAAACAGTCAACGTTACAGACTGAGTCCCTTCATCAGGACTGGAAAGGGGAGGAGTGCAGATGATTGACTGATTTGGAAGATGCAGCTTGTTGTTCTGTGAGACTCGGTGCTCAGGTTCTGTGTGTCAGCAGCTGCCAGTCCGGGCACATTCCTCAGAACAGGGAGCGGCCGTTCCGCTGAAATCCAATCAAAACCGGTTCGACAAAACGCTGTCATTCAAGTGTGAAGAAAATTTGACAGGGAAGAGCGATAGAGCCAATGAGGTGATGTCAAGTCCATTAGCTGGGCTCTCGAAGGTCGGCTGTTCTTTTTTCCAGAGATGCTGCCTGGCCTGGAGAGTTCCTCCAGCATTTTGTGTGTGTTGCTTGGATTTCCAGCATCTGCTGTTTTCTCCTGTTTGAGAGAGATCGGTGACGAGTCACTGCCCCGTGGGGTATTTCACATGCCACTACCGGGGTGAAAGATGCCTTCGGCTCGCACTCAGTGGAAACCATCCTGGAGAGTATTTCTGTTTGAAAGCAACGGCATCGTTACTTTGAATCCATTTGGACAATGATTGTCTAGTTAACATGAAGATGTCAGGACTCCCTTCTCCCACTAAATTCTCTCAGGATCCCGACCAAAGCCGAGCCTCGCTGTAAATGCTGAATAATTGTGCAGAATTAAAGACAACACTTACCTCTGATGTTGTTCATGGGTCTAAGCAAATCCTCTGTGTTCAATTTTTAAAAAATCAACAATGACAAGCGAATTGACCCATTCAGTCAGTTCATCTTTTTTTTTATGACCCCTAACAATTCCATTCTGTCAAGCGCTCTTTTCAGCTGATGACGGTCCCGTCCGTGCTGGCCAGCTCACCGAATGAGTCATGGTCACTCCGCAACCCGCTGGGGTACAACATTAACGCACAAATCTCCATGTGTGTAGTTAATTAATGTTTCTTTTCAGTTCCACAATATAAGTAACATATAGAAGTTATATTGGCTTACACTAATTAAACTGTCAGAACTTTTCTAATCAACACACCAAATGCACAAGTGGACCACTCGGCCCTCTGAAGCTGCTGCTGATCTGATTTAAACTTCGTTACGCATTCCCCCATGTTCATCTCGATAACACTTCAACCCCACACTTTATGAAGAAACTGGGCTTTGAATGGAATCACAGGCTTTACTTTCACTGGACAGTGAGTAGAAAGAGTTCGTAACTGCTGTGATTAACACGGGCCAGAAAATAGGAGGGTGAGTGAGGGAGTGGCGTGGAGAGAAGAGGGAGCGGGAGCTGTTGCTACTTTTCACTGCATGATGTTCAGTCTCTCTGAACATTGTATCTACCTGAATATCAACTCCTCCATCATCTGACCCAACACACTGCTTCCCATCCCGAAATGACTGAGTTTAAATCGACTCCGGCAGCTGTAGCAGTCCTGGGTGCAAGGACCTTCGTTCATCTCAACTACAGGTATTACCCGTGCCTTTGGTACAGGGTCAAATGGGAACATCGCAAAACCTATTTCTGCTTAATCACAGATTCATAGGTTCTGACAATTTATTGGTAGAAAAATACTTGATGATGTCAGGGTATGTAAATATAAATTATGGGTTGGCATTTGTTAGTTTGGACTGAATGAAATGTGGTGCGGGGACATTTGGCTTCAAGAGGGTTTGTTCTTAGCAGAGGCTTGCACGACGATATGCTCGAGGGCAAGTATATCATTGCAGCTTGCAATGGCCAGGGGAATCGATGACATGGGTAGTTCATTGTAATTCCACATTTCTGCAATCACTACAGCTGAAAACAACAGTGGCGTCTTATAAAGGGAGCTAATTCCCAACGTGTTTTGAGATTATTATGACGTAACACAGACAAGCAAGGAAACATCAGAAGTGACGTTTGAAATGAGCCAACAACATGAGGAATGTGCGTGTCTCCACAGAGCTGATGCTGACAGCACCTTAGCAGATCTGGAATGATTGCAACCGGCACTTCTAGGTTTATTCAGCCTCACTCCAGCTATTTCGCATTTTCCTTGGTACAGAAACGTAACGTTAGAGTAAATGAGACTCACCAAACTTTCTGTTGCCTGAATCACTGGGAACTCTGAGTCAGATGGGTTCTCTCCGGTTGGTGCTCTCAGTCCTCGGGCTGGTTCGCTGTTGCTTTTCCCTCATCATCAGTTGTAGTTTTCTTCCAATAAATCTCACAGGCCAGATCTAACTTTAACCAGAGAGATAATGAAGTATGTTACTAATACAAACGAGAACAAAGCATTAGCCTGACATCTAAATCTTGAATGCATATATCATGATTCGAGTGAAGAAATCTGGAACTGTCCCTCACACTTTACAAAGACTGACGTGGGATACAAAAGAACACACATAAAATGCTGGAGGAACTCATCAGGCCAAGCAGCATCTGTACGTCGACTCTACTCTCCTCCATAGATGCCGCCTTGCTTGCTGAGTTCCTCCAGCATTTTGTGTGTGTCGCTTGAATTTCCAGAATCTGAAGATTTTCTCGTTTGTGATGGGATACAAATAAGTCATCGTTCAGTTATGGTATAAGATGCAAGTCATTATATATAGGAGCAGAATTACGTGATTCGTTCATTCTCGTCTGCTTCATAATCAGTCATGGAGGATGTTTTTTTTTTCCAGAACCGTATTCTTGCTTCCCTGCTTTAATACTCAACCTAATTAGCAATACAGAACATGAATATACCCAACGATAGCTTCCACCACCCTTTGTGGTAACAAACCCCACAGATCAACCAACCTTTGGCTGAAGTGATGTCTCTCATCTCAGTTTTAAAGTGAAGCTTCTTCATTCTGAGGCTGCACTCTCAGACCCTAGACTCTCCGTCTAATCAAGACACCCTCCCCATTCCCACTGCACCCAGACCTGTTATTCAGCTGGTGTAAGTAATCACTCTCACCCTAATTCCCCCCCCCCCCAACCACCATCCCTCTGAACTCCAATGAACACAGGCCCACAGCCATCAAATGTTCCACGTGCATAATGCTTGTAATTCCTCAGATTATTCTTGTGAACCTTGTTTGCAATAACTGTACTGAAAGCATTTCCGGGAAAAACAGGGCAATTGTTACCAGGATAATGTACTGAGAAAAGCTGTGGTTTCTGTACTCTTCTATCAACTCTCACAATACAAGCTCTGATGCACTGATTGATTCGCGGGAGATTTAAATGTTCAGGATGAATGTAATAGAGAGAAACTGCAATCACAAGAAACGCTCAGCAGGTAAGGAACAACTATGAGGAGAGGGGGAAATGTCAGCGATTCGGTTTCCTGACCTTTCGTCAGAATGGATTCAAACATCATCCAGTTTTTAGTGGAAAATCTTGGGGTGCTCTCCATAGAGTGGTTGGGACTGAGGGAGATCTGATAGAGGTTTATAAGATTATGAAAGACATAGATAAAGTACACAGGGGTATTATTTCGCTGTTTTGAGGTGTCTAATAGCAGGGGACACACAATTAAGGTGTGAGGGAACAGATGCAAAGGGAATGTGAGGGTAAGTTGTTTTACTCAGAGAGGTGTGGATGCCTGGAATGCGCTGTCTGTTATGGTGGTGGAAGCAAATACAATGGGGGCTTTTAAGTGATTTACTTTTCAGCTGGTTTGGCACACATTGTGGCCGAATGGCCTGTTCCTGTAATGTACTGTTCTATGTTCTGTTCCATCTTTAGCATCTCGTATTTCTCTTTGACTCCCACTGGCAGATAGACAAGTGAGAGTGAGGGGGGATTTCCAAATGTGAATTGAATTCTGAAACTCCGGTCTATTTCTACTGCTGCAAACACAAAACAGCGTATTTAATCACAGCCTCTCCCTGTGAGGGATGGAATGGGAATTCATTCTCTGCTTTGTTTCCAAAGGAACTTCGGAACCAAACATCTGAGCACAGAACAGAAATACTCGCTCAGTATCTCATAAACCCGGACAACTTGATCCCCTGATACATTTTATCTGGGTCAAGACATGTGTGGTAACGCAGGATGCAACCTCAGAGTGTCACAGCCCACACCGAGAGCCTCGCACATGCTTTCCACATCTCACACTGAGAGTTTCACGCTACCCATATCCATCGCCCGGAGACGTCTGCCTCATTGCAGAAGGAGGAACATCCAGCCGCATCTGTAAAAGCACCAACCCAAACCGAAGCTCAAACTCTGACATTTCCATATTCCTGGAAGCCAATCCCAAGATTGTATCTCAAGCACCAACTCTCCCAGGGCTCTTTGCTGCCGGTAATATGCGTCAGTGTCTCAGATAATCCCAGTTCAAAATCTTGCACTCCCACAACAACCCATGACAAAACTGGAGCCTGATGATCTTTTGTCTGGACAGGGATCAGCTGGGAAACTTGGGCATTGGGTCACAAAGGGGGCACTGATACCGTTCAACTTGTCTCCACAGCTACATTGAGCACATTTGTTCATTATTTTATTGTTGAGTGCGGTGTAGCCCAGGTCAGTTAGCAGCAGTTACCCCGTCGTGTAACAGGAACAAAATGTTTTAAATATAACATTGAAAATATAGCACTGGAAACTCAGTACAGGATTTTTTTTGTTCTTTTGATGCAGAAACGATTGACTGACTGCAAGATGGTTGACACCCTGAACAGAATTGGATAAATACAATCCCTACAGTCTTCTCCATTCCATCCCAGACAGTAAATGCTCAAAGCATCCTCGTATCTGAGGCCACTCTCTCTCCGCAGAGAGTCAGCAACCTGAGAGCAATAAACAAGTTCACACTCTCTGCAGCTCTGGTGAGCTGTTGCCCTGGTGACGGAGGAAGTGGCTCGCAAAGATAACCGAGCAAAGAAGTAACAAACTCAGTGTGACAGGTTCACGGTTTCACTGTAACAAAGATGAAATGAACATTCAGCCATTTTGTAACGGTGATACTAAAATTCCAGTGGCTGTATTTACCCTGTCGAGGTGCATTCAGTAAATCTCAATAGACAATAGACAATAGGTGCAGAAGTAGACCATTCGGCCCTTAGAGCCTGCACCGCCATTTTGAGATCATGGCTGATCATCTACTATCAAAACCCGGTTCCTGCCTTGTCCCCATATCCCTTGATTCCCCTATCCATAAGATACCTACCTATCTCATGGTAGTTCCAATTCTACGGAGCTCTCAACTGTGCAGCCGCTGGTCCAAAATAAAATCACATACAACCCATCTGCAATAAATTTCGATTATGTGTAGAAGTTTCAATACAGATTCATAGAGCCCTGACAGCACAGACACAGGACTGTTAACCCATCCAGTCCGTCACATTTTCGGTGTGGTTCCATCCTCCTGCACGCAGACCACAGCCCTCTATACCTCCCTCATCCATATACCGACTCAAACATCTCTCAAATACCACAATCGAACCTTCATCTCTTACTTCATTCCACATTCGCACCGCCCTCTGAGTGATGTAGCTCTCCCTCAGATTTCCCTTAAATGTGTCACTTTTTGCCCAAAATTCATGAACTCACCCAACCTGAGGGGAAAAAGCCTATCTGCATTCACCCTGTTTATACCATCATAGATTTCTCTATTTCTAACAGGGGTTCCCAACCTGGGGTCCATGGACCCTTCCTTTAATTGTAGGGGCAAATGGCTTAGAAAAGTTTGAATCCTGCTAGGATACCCCCTCATTCCCCTGTATTCCAGGTAATCAAGTTCTAACCTGTTCAACCTGTCACTACAATTATTTTCCGAAATACCAGCAATGTCCGTGTAATTTTCCCGGCACTCTTTCACTCCTGTCGATATCTTTCCTCCCAGTAGCTGACCGAAACTGCACACAATTCTGCATATTTTGGAATCAACTTTAGCATTAACATCCCAACCCCACGTCTTAATAGCCTGCGTTATAAAGGTCAATATACCCATTACTCCGTTTACGACCCTGGTGCTACCTTAAAGGATTTGTGGAGCTGTAACATCCACGTCAGGACAATCAGACTCAAAACAGTTATTTTCCCCGAGGCAGTAAGCCTGCTCAACACCTCTACTCACTCACCCACCCTCCACACCCCACCCACTACTGGTTTAACATTTCCTGACAGTTCCAGACACTCCTGTGCCTAACGTCACTATGAATATAGAATCAATGTCCCACTCATATGTACAGACACTCTTGTGCCTGTACATCACTTTATGGACATACAATCAATGTGACAGACCAGAAAATTGTGCAATATTGCAAAGGAAGAATGGCTGAATCAAAAATGCAGTGAAGCAGAAGGCCATATTAACAACAGCAAAGAAATGCACAAGAAAATTAAGGAAATTACTGGAATGAAGAAAATCTCCTTTACAGGAATATAAGATCAGCAGGCGGATCCATCCTAACTGATCCAGATAAAGTGTATGAGAGCTGGATCAATATATAGAACAACTTTTTGAAGATAATAGAGGGGAACCCCCAAATATTAAACACCCTAACTCTGGCCCACCCGTTACCAAAGAAGAAATAACTAAAGCAATGTAAAGCATGAAACATGGTAAAGCTATTGAACCTGAAGAAATTTCAGTGGAAATGATACAAGCCCTAGAAGATCTGGGAATAGATATTCTTTTTGAACTGTTTAATGGTGTATACGAGTCTGGTGTATTGCCTGACGATTTGTTGAAATCAGTATTTATAACTCTGCCTAAAATTCCTGGAACTATTGACTGTGAAAATTATTGAACAATCAGTCTGATGAGTCACATAATAAGGATTTTGTTGAGAATTGTTCTGAGTCGAATTAAAAACAATTAAGGCCAGAAACGTCTAAACTGCAATATGGGTTTCTTGAGGATAGAGGAGCTAGGAATGCAATTTTCATGCTACAAATGCTTTCAGAAAGGCCAATTGAAAATCAAAATGGTGTATTTTTATGTTTTATTGATTTCACTAAAGCATCAACGAAGTGCAACATGAAAAATTATTTCAAATTCTCACTAAACTAAACATTGATGGAAGGGACCAATAACTGCTTCAAAAGTTATATTGGAATCAAACAGTGGTGGTAAAAAATGATGATAATATAAGCAGTTAGACTAAAATTCAAAGAGGAGTTAGACAGAGATGCGTTGCCTTACGTATTAGTAAATACCTATACTCAAATGATTCTCAGAGAAATAGAAGACCTAGATGGAATAAAAACTGGAGCTGTTTACATCAACAATATAAGATATGCATACGATACCACCCTAACAGCAAGAGCTGCAGAAGACATACAAATCCTCCTAGACAAATTGGTACAAACAAGTGCAGATTTTGGTCTAACCATCAACTGTAAAAAAAAAAACAAATATATGGTTACATCAAAAAAGCAGGATAGTCCCGACTTCCATCGGTAACCAAGAGATTGAACAAAAGACAAGCTTTAATTACCTCGGTAGCTTTATATCATAAGATTCTAGAAATAAAGTAGAAACAAAAAAGAATTGTCATTGCCAAATCCAACTTCCAAAAAATGAAACCCATTTTTCCCAACAGGCACACTTCAATGACAACAAGGCTCAGGCTACTAAAATGTTACATCTGGTCAATCTTGCTGTATGCTTCTGAAATACGGACTGTAACACCAGAACTCCAAAGAAACTTAGAAGCAACAGAAATGTGGTTTCTTAGAAGAAAGCTGAAAATATCATATAGAGATAGGGTAACTAATGAGACAGTACTCCAACTTGCCCATACAAAAAGATATTTAAATAGAACATTAAATGAGAGGAAACTTAAATTCCTGGGCAATGTAATCAGAAAGGGAGAAATGGAATACCTTACATTACATGGCCGTAGGCCTGGGAAACGCGGGAGGAGAAGGCAAAGAAGAACATATACGGACACTGTGAAAGAACTAACAGATCTAAGTGTGCGAGATATCATTGACGCTGAGGGATCGTTGGATGTGGACAGCCATGATCGCCCAAGCGTGTAACACGCAAGTCACATGCAGAAGAAGAATCAATGTCAGTCTCATATGTCCAGACACTCCTGTGCTTAAAGTCACTGTATGGACATACAATCAATGTTTTTAAACTATCATACTTTATGTACCGTGTTTTGTTCATTATTGTGGTCTCTATCATTTTGGGGTTTTTTTCTGTCTTGCTTTGGATCCAGAGTAACAATTAATTTGATCTCATTTACACGGGTGTACTAGAATGACACTAAACAATTTTCAATCTTGAACCCTGGGTAAAATACCACGACCAACCACATTATCTATGCTCCCTCTTGATTTCCTCAACTCCTACCATGTCACCCTTATTCTCCTCTTGAATAAAGATCCAGCTCGGCCAACCGCTTCCTATGACTCCGCCCAGGCAACATCTTCAGCAATCTCGTCTGCACCCTCTGCAGCTTGATAATGTCTTTCCTACAGTAGGGTGAACACAACTCTACATAATACTCTGTGTAGCCGCACTAACAGTATAATGTCCATAATCCAGAACTCAATGCCCTAACTGATGAAGGCCAGCATGATTAAAGCATTCTTTTTTCACGCTCTATACCTGCACATCCACTTTCTGTGAACTGTACTCCTGTACTCCCTGGTCGCTCTGTTGCACAACACTCGGTGCCCTCCCATTCATTATGCCAGTCCCACCTAGTTTGACTGTCCAAACTGCACCATCTCTCACTTGTCCAAGTTGCAAACCATTTGCCATTCCTCAGCCCATCTCCATAACTGCCCAAGATGTCTTTGAAATTCATTGTCACCTGTTGCCTTATCAACCAGTCTCCGGAATTTAGTCTCCCTGTATATCCATGACTGTGTGGCCACCTACAGCTCTAATCTAATGATTACATTTATTGACGACACTACATTGACTGGCCTCCTCTCAAGCATTAATGAACTCATCTCTCTGACCTTTCCCTCAATGTCGCAAAAACAAAGCAGCTGGTTGTGGACTACAGGAGGAACGGAGACAGGCTATTGACATCAATGGATCTGGGGCTGAGAGGGTAAACAGCTTTATGTTCCTTGGCACCACATCACCGAGGATCTCACGTGGTCTGTACACACAGGCCGTGTGGTGAAAAAGGCACAACAGCGCCTCTCTCACCTCAGACAGTTGAGGAAGTTCGGTATCGGCTCCCAGATCCTAAGAAATTTCTACGGGGACACAATTGAGAGCATCCTGACTGGCTTCTTCACTGCCTGGTATGGGAACTGTACCTCCCTCAATCGCAGGAATCTGCAGAGAGTGCTGCGAAAAGCCCAAGGTCCATAAATGTACATGATTTAGAAAATTTACAAGGACAGGTGTGTACAAAAAGCCCGAAGGATCATTGGGGACCCGAGTCACCCCAACGTTAATCTATTCTAGCTGCTACCATCCAAGAAATGGTACCGCAGCATAAAAGCCAGGATCAACAGGCTCCGGGACAGATTCTTCCACCAGTACATCAGACCAATTACCTCACGCTGATTTGAGTGTACACTATATTATATGGACTGTTCAATTTATTATAAATTATCATAAATCACTTTGATTTCACGTTGCACATTTAGACCGAGACGTAACATAAAGATTTTTACTCCTCATGTATGAAAAGGTTGTAAGAAATCAATTCAATTTAATTCAATTCAATCTTGCTAACCGTGCCATGTACATTCATATAGAAATCAATGGCATGAATAATGAATAATAATAAATTACAGAGGTCTCGACACTGACACACACACACATTCCACTCGTCACAGGCCTCCATTCACTAAAACCATCTTCAATCATCTCTCTCTGCTTCTTGTTCTCGAGCCCGGTGTGACATCACCTCGCCAGCTCCCCGTGAATACCACGAGACCGAACCTTCCCGATCAGCTGCCATGCGGGGTCTTGTTACAGACTTTACCAAAGTTCAGATGAACAACATCACTGCCCAACTTCACCCAACTCCCTAGTTAACTCTTAAATAATCTCCAAAATACTTGACAGATATGATGTCCTATTGGACAGTGTAGAAGGAGATTTCCCCATAACCAATGTCCAACCGCCCGAGACTTCAGCTTCACTGCAGACTGAGAAAATTCTGATCCCAGCTGTAGAACTACCAACCTGAACTGAAGTCCGTATACTTCCAATTCCATATCAGCAGATTCACCAGCCCAATATTATCACCTAATCAAAGACGCTTTGGTGCCGCCGATTTGCTGTGGTGTTCCTAGCATTTCCGATTGACAAACTCAGGTGGAATTGAAATCTAATGAGCCTGTGCCGGGGCCGGTGCTCAGGCTGGTTCCCCGGTCTGTATAGAGGATGCATACTTTAGCCTGATCCTAGCAGCTAAACCGAGAATATTTGATCACAATCTTCCTGCTGTTTGGAATCTTGCCCACCACAGCTGGCTGCTGTGTTTCCTGCAGTGTAGCAGGAACAAAATTTAAAATTATAAAGTAGAAAATGCTGGGAACTCAGTACATCAGACTACATCTCCGACAGGACAAATGTTGGAAGACCCAGTTCCAGAACTGAGACTGTCCGAGATGCTGCCGATCTGCTGAGCGTTTCCGGTATTTTCTCCTCCTTACTTTAAATTTCCTGCAACTGTTGTATTTTTCCCGCTTCACTTTAATGCACAGATAGTAACTGATTGCCACTCTAGACTGTAAATGCCACCCACCACAACCAATTTGTTAGTTCTGAGTTCATTCCGACCCTGGTGTAACACATCCCACATAGTCAATGCTCACAGGATACTTTCCTGCCACGATCTCTCTGTTACATTTGCCCCTGAGGCCACTGTCTCTACGCTGAGAGGCGGTGACCACAGAGCGATAAAACTGTGCAACACTTGCTGCAGCTCTGATGGGCTGTTACCCTGGAAACAACGGAAATGGTTCACCGAAAATAACCTGCAAAAGGAAATAACAAATTCAACATCAAATGCTGCGAGTTCCATTATGATAAAGCTGCAGTCTTTTTGTAACGGTGTAACTAATTGAAATGGCTGCTTTTACCCGGCTACGTGTTGTGTTCAATTAAGCGTCAAGTAGTCCCAGCCATGAAAAAAAAACAACAACCCTGGAAAAGATGCAAAACAAAACATCAGAATGAAGACAAAGTTTGAAACAGACATTGCTGAAGTATATAATTGCAGCAATAGGATAAGGGCTGGACAGAGGATGAACAAAATGGTTGATATATAAATTTGAGGTGGTGCGATACAGACTGGACAGAGGTTGAACAAGATGGTTGATATATATCATTGAGGTGGTGGGATACAGACTAGACAGAGAGTCTACAAGATGGTTGATATATATCACTGAGGTGATGGGATACAGACCGGACAGAGCATGAACAGGATGGTTAATATATATCATTGAGGTGGTGGGATACAGACCGGACAAAGTTTGAACAAGATGGTTGATATATATCATTGAGGTGGTGGGATACAGATTGGACAGAGGATGTACAAGATTGTTGATACATATCATTGAGGTGGTGGGATACAGACTGGACAGAGGTTGAACAAGATGGTTGATCTATATCATTGAGGTGGTGGGATACAGACTGGACAGAGGTTGAACAAGATGGTTGAGATATATCATTGAGATGGTGGGATACAGGCTGGACAGATGTTGAACACGATGGTTGATATATATCAGTGAGGTGGTGGGATACAGACTGGACAGAGGTTGAACAAGATGGCTGATATATATCATTGAGGTGGTGGGATACAGGCTGGACAGAGGATGAACAAGATAGTTGATATATATCACTGAGGTGGTAGGATTCAGACTGGACAGAAGTTGAACAAGATTGTTGATATATATCATTGAACTGGTTGGATAGAGACTCGACAGAGGGTCTACAAGATGGTTGATATATATCTTTGAGGTGATGGGAAACAGGCTGGACAGAGGATGAACATGGTGGTTGATATATATCACTGAGGTGATGGGATACAGGCTGGACAGAGGATGAACAAGATGGTTGATATATATCATTCAGGTGGTTGGATACAGACTGGACAGAGGTTGAACAAGATTGATGATATATATAATTGAGGTGGTGGGATGCAGACTGGACAGAGGTTCGACAAGATAGTTGATAAATATCATTGAGGTGGTGGGAAACAGACTGGACGGAGCATGAACAAGACGGTTGATATATATCATTGAGGTGGTGGGATACAGACCGGACAGAGGTTGAACAAGATGGTTGATATATTTCATTGAACTGGTGGGATACAGACTGGACAGAGGTTGGACAAGATGGTTGATATATATCATTGAGGTGGTGGGTTTCAGACTGGACAGAGGATGAACAAGATGGTTGATATATATCATTCAGGTGTTTGGATACAGACTGGACAGAGGATGAACAAGATTGTTGATACATATCATTGAGGTGGTGGGATACAGACTGGACAGAGGTTGAACAAGATGGTTGATCTATATCATTGAGGTGGTGGGAAACAGGCTGGACAGAGGATGAACAAGATGGCTGATATATATCATTGAGGAGGTGGAATACAGGCTGGACAGAGGTTGAACAAGATGGTTGATATATATCATTGAGTTGGTGGGATGCAGACTCGACAGAGGTTGAACAAGATGGTTGATATATATCATTGAGGTGGTGGAATACAGACCGGACAGAGGTTGAACAAGATGGTTGATATATTTCATTGAGCTGGTGGGATACAGACTGGACAGAGGTTGTACAAGATGGTTGATATGTAACATTGAGGGCTGGGATACAGACCTGACAGAGGTTGGACAAGATAGTTGATATATATCATTGAGATGGTGGGATTCCTACTGGACAGAGGTTGAACAAGATGGTTGATATATATCATTGAGGTGGTGGGATACAGACTGGAAAGAGGATGAACAAGATGGCTGATATATATCATTGAGGTAGTGGGCTAAAGGCTGGACAGAGGATGAACAAGATGGTTGATATATATCACTGAGGGGTGGGATACAGACTGGACAGAGGTTGAACAAGGTTGTTGATATATATCATTCAGGTGGTGGGATGCAGACTCGACAGAGGTTGAACAATATGGTTGATATATATCATTGAGGTGGTGGGATACAGACCGGACAGAGGTTGAACAAGATGGTTGATATATATCATTGAGGTGGTGGTATACAGGCTGGACAGCGGTTGAACATGATGGTTGATATATATCATTGAGGTGGTGGGATACAGACCGGACAGAGGTTGAACAAGATGGTAGATACAAGTCATAGAGCTGGTGGGATACAGACTCGACAGAGTTTGTACAAGATGGTTGATATATATCATTGAGGGCTGGGATACAGACTGGACAGAGGTTGGACAAGATGGTTGATATATATCATTGAGGTGGTGGGATACAGGCTGGACAGAGGTTGAACAAGATGGTTGATCTATATCATTGAGGTGGTGTGATACAGACTGGACAGAGCCTGAACAAGATGGTTGATATTTATCATTGAGGGCTGGGATACAGACTGGCCAGAGGATGAACAAGATGGTTGATATATATCATTGAGGTGGTGGGATACAGACTGGTCAGAGCATGAACAAGATGGTTGATATATATCATTAAGTTGGTGGGATACAGACTGGACAGAGGATGAACAAGTTTGTTGATACATATCATTGAGGTGGTGGGAATCAGAGTGCAGAGAGGTTGAACAAGATGGTTGATCTATTTCATTGAACTGGTGGGATACAGACTGGACAGAGGTTGGACAAGATGGTTGATATATATCATTGAGGTGGTGGGTTTCAGACTGGACAGAGGATGAACAAGATGGTTGATATATATCATTCAGGTGTTTGGATACAGACTGGACAGAGGATGAACAAGATTGTTGATACATATCATTGAGGTGGTGGGATACAGACTGGACAGAGGTTGAACAAGATGGTTGATCTATATCATTGAGGTGGTGGGAAACAGGCTGGACAGAGGATGAACAAGATGGCTGATATATATCATTGAGGAGGTGGGATACAGGCTGGACAGAGGTTGAACAAGATGGTTGATATATATCATTGAGGTGGTGGGATGCAGACTGGACAGAGGTTGAACAAGATGGTTGATATATATCATTGAGGTGGTGGGATACAGACCGGACAGAGGTTGAACAAGATGGTTGATATATTTCATTGAGCTGGTGGGATACAGACTGGACAGAGGTTGTACAAGATGGTTGATATGTAACATTGAGGGCTGGGATACAGACCTGACAGAGGTTGGACAAGATAGTTGATATATATCATTGAGATGGTGGGATTCCTACTGGACAGAGGTTGAACAAGATGGTTGATATATATCATTGAGGTGGTGGGATACAGACTGGAAAGAGGTTGAACAAGATGGCTGATATATATCATTGAGGTAGTGGGCTAAAGGCTGGACAGAGGATGAACAAGATGGTTGATATATATCACTGAGGGGTGGGATACAGACTGGACAGAGGTTGAACAAGGTTGTTGATATATATCATTCAGGTGGTGGGATGCAGACTCGACAGAGGTTGAACAATATGGTTGATATATATCATTGAGGTGGTGGGATACAGACCGGACAGAGGTTGAACAAGATGGTTGATATATATCATTGAGGTGGTGGTATACAGGCTGGACAGCGGTTGAACATGATGGTTGATATATATCATTGAGGTGGTGGGATACAGACCGGACAGAGGTTGAACAAGATGGTAGATACAAGTCATAGAGCTGGTGGGATACAGACTCGACAGAGTTTGTACAAGATGGTTGATATATATCATTGAGGGCTGGGATACAGACTGGACAGAGGTTGGACAAGATGGTTGATATATATCATTGAGGTGGTGGGATACAGGCTGGACAGAGGTTGAACAAGATGGTTGATATATATCATTGTGGTGGTGGGATACAGGCTGGACAGAGGTTGAACAAGATGGTTGATCTATATCATTGAGGTGGTGTGATACAGACTGGACAGAGCCTGAACAAGATGGTTGATATATATCATTGAGGGCTGGGATACAGACTGGACAGAGGATGAACAAGATTGTTGATACATATCATTGAGGTGGTGGGAATCAGAGTGCAGAGAGGTTGAACAAGATGGTTGATCTATATCATTGAGGTGGTGGGATACAGATTGGACAGAGGTTGAACAAGACGGTTGATATATATCTTTCAGGTGGTATGATACAGACTGGACAGAGGTTGAGCAAGATGTTTGATGTATTTCATTGAGGTGGTGGGATACAGACCGGAGAGAGGTTGAACAAGATGGCTGATATATATCATTGAGGTGGTTGGATAGGGACTCGACCGAGGGTCTACAAGATGGTTGATATATATCTTTGTGGTGATGGGATACAGACTGGACAGAGTTTGAACAAGATGGTTGATATATATCATTGACGTGGTGGGATACAGACCGGACAGAGGTTGTACAAGATGTTTGATATGTATCATTGAGGGTTGGGATACAGACTGGACAGAGGTTGAACAAGATGGTTGATGTATATCATTGAGGTGGTGGGATACAGACTGGACAGGGCATGAACAGGATTGTTGATACATATCATTGAGGTGGTGCGATACAGCCTCGACTGAGGTTGTATTATATGGTTGATATATATTTTGAGGTGATGGGATACAGGCTAGACAGAGGATAAACATGATTGTTGGTATATATCATTGAGGTGGTGGGATACAGGCTGGACAGAGGATGAACAAGATGGTTGATATATATCATTGAGGTGGTGGGATTCAGACTGGTCAGAGGTTGAACAAGATTGTTGATATATATCATTGAGATGGTGGGATACAGACTGGACAGAGTTTGTACCAGATACGCAGGGGAAGAGCAGATGGATCCAGGTGGGAGAATTGGATGAAGGGTGATCTCTGATGGTCCTCCAACAATACGCAGATCCTGAAATAATAGCAGGCACTAGTAGATAACAAAGCCAGAACAAACAATAGGAACTGTGGTATATGCCCTTTTCTGCTCTACACACTTTATGAATGCTCCGCAGAAAGTATCCCATCCCGATACTTCACATCTTCATACGGCTACTGCTCTTCCTTTAACTGAATGAAATAGCAGAGGGCTGTGGACACAGCTAAGCACATCATGGAAATCAACCTCTCTCCATTCACTCTGTCTATACTTCCCACTGCCTCAGTAAAGCAGACAACATAATGAAAGATCCCCACAACCCTGAACATTTTCACTTCTCACCCTCCCACAGGGGGAGATAAAATAAAACAGACATGCCACCGGGGTCAAGGACGGTGTCCATTCTGCTGTTATAAGCGAACAGCGTGATGAGTGGACTCCTGACCTCACAGTCTAAATCGATGTGACCTTGCACCACATATCTACCTGCACTGCACTTTCTCTGTAACCAGAATGATTTGTTTTACCTCAAAGTACTACTGCAATGTATTGATCTGTGTGGAGAATACCGGAGACACGATCTTCACTCAACCTCTGTACATGGAAAATAAAATATAGATTCCCCATTTCAAACATGTGGAAATATTAGACAGCCTGGATTGTTGCTTTGGAAATTCCGGAGTGAGTGTACACAATCCCGAGAATCCCAGATAAATGAAAAAGACTTAAATCCCGCATTAATAGGGCCAGATATCGGGTAACACTGTCAGCATTTCGGCCGGTCGTAGCAATGGAGAGAAGATGGAATTAAACTTCCCAGTCCCCCGAGAGGACGTGAGAGTTCTGGATCTCACTGTCCTGTCTGAACGGGGAAAGGTGAAACTACTCATACACGTGGAACAGTGACCCGAGGTTGCGATTACTCTGTTTAACCCTCACTGTCTGCAAGAACACAACGGGCCGAACGGCCGCATCCAGTGTGATGGAAATATGTAAAACGATAATCGACCCGGGGTCGATCCAGGTTAAGTTTGGATCCTCTACCGGGCCAGCTGATGGAGGTAAAGTTCCCCAGTTCCCCAGGGACATCTTAATGCATGGGTTTAATCTCGGCATCACCACATCATCCCGCTCCTGGGACCAGAACACCAAGGGCTGAGCGGTGGCTCACCTCAGGCGGTTCGGTGTGAAAGTCCCATTACCCGGACCGACCTCGACAGGGTGTATCCAGTGGGTCGAGACCAGTTCGAGGAGGTTAACAGGACTCTCTGCCCACCATCAGTTTCCCCACTCCCCGGGAACGGCTTCACTGCTCCCCGATGTGAAATTGTCGGTCGCGTTCACCCCTAGTGACCGGCCTCAATACTCACCGATGAGAAATTGATCAATTTGTTCCGCAGACAGCGATCGGTCCCCGGGCTCCCAGCCGACGATCCGCTTTAACTGAGAACGGAAAGAAAACCCCCGCCCATCCGGAGTCTGTGAGAGCGGGGGCGGGGCCTCGGCAGCGGAAACTGCAGATGCTGCTGATCTGCGTTTGAAATGGGAGCAGGAAACCGGATCACGTGACGGACGGAGGGTCTCCCGTCTGAACCGGTGACTCCACTCCTCGCCCCTCACACGCTGCCCGACCTACCTGCCGCATTTTACACGTTATTTCATATTTACACCAGATACATTTTTAATTTTTTCCCTCTGTATCTTCCCTGTCCCCACCTCTCCACCTCTCGGTTCTCAGAGTTATGGGTTCAATCCCCATTCCGGTCCGATACACAATTCCCACCCGATTTGTGCAGGTTTCATTAAAAACATTTGTATGTTTATAAACACTAATTTATATTCACAATCCTCCGGAGCCTCACTGGACCGGAACACTGAGACATTAAGTGAGAAACAGCAGGAGGACGCCATTCAGCCCCTCAAACCATCAACAAGATGGCGGCTGCTCTCCCATCTCAGACACATGTTTCTGCCCGATCCTCATTTCCTCGATCCTTTCGGTCTCCACACATCTGCCGGCCTCTTTTTTTAAGTGAGGACGATCATTGAGACTTCATCGTCTTCCAGGAATCAGCCTGCTGAATCTCTAAAGCAAACACTCTCTAGCTTCTTATAATCCTCCAAGGAATTAAATTCTATTCTTGCAGCCCCGTGTTGCCCTCACAAATCACCTTCCACCTCTGTCACTATTTCCACCTTCTCACCTCCCCATCACCTGGATCTACTTCTCACTCCCAGCTCTTGCCCCATTTCCACACCTCACCTCTTTTCTCTGACTATTTCTTGTCCACTCTCAGTCCAGAGGGAGGGTGTCGGCCCGAAATGCTGACGGTCCGTTTCCCTCCACAGATGCTGCCTGACCCACTGAGTTCCTCCGGCAGTTTGTTCTTTGGTCTGTATAACCCGTGTTAGTATGGGCAGCGGGATTTTACACCATATTCCAGTTACAGTCTCAACAAAACCCAAATAATTGTTATGGTAATTAGCACACTTAAGCACGAGAAAGCTTGCAAATGCTGGAAATCCAAAGCAACACACACAAAATACGGGGGGAATTCAGCACAAAAGGCAGTTGTGGAAAAGAGTAAACAGTTGATATTATTGGCAGGGGGTGGGAGAAGTGATCTGAATAAAAATGCCGGGGAGGAGAAAGAGCTGAGCTGGAAGGTGACAGGTGAAGTCAAGTGACGAGCAGGTCAAGGTCTGGGGAATAAAGAATCGGAGAGTTGTCAACAGGAGAAAAGAGGACCCGGGGGTAGTAGGCTGGTCAGCAGAAATGAAAGTTCAGAGTGGGGAATGGAGAAGAGGGTGCGGGGATCTGTTTACTGGAAGGAGAATTCAATATTCATACAGTCACGTTGGAGGGTCCCCAGATGGAATACAAGGTGCTGCTCCTCCACCCTGAGGGCCGTCTCATCCTGGCACAAGAGGAGGTCATTGATTGAGACGTCAGAATGGGAATCAGAATTAAAATGTTTGGCCACTGTGGCAAATGATACAGAGATGCTCGACAATACGGTCTCCCAGTTTATGGCTGTTCCCACCAATCTAAATGAGGCCGCATTGGGAGCACGGGATACAATAGATGACACAAGCAGGTTCGTAGGTGAAGTGTTGCCTCACCTGGAAGGACAGTTTCGGCCTCTGAATGGAGGTGAGAGAGGAGGTTTACGAGTAGTTGTAGCACTTATACCGTATGAAGGTATAAGTATCTGGAGGAAGATTAGTGAGGAGGGATGAATGAACAAGGGGATTGAGGACGGAGTGATCCCTGTTGACCCCTGTTTGTGACATCATAAACAGATTTGCATAAGCGCAATCCCTGCATTCATTTTGCAACATAAACATCATATATTCCATACAGTGGATGCTCAAGGCATCCGGGCCTCCACACCGGATCCTGAGGCTACTGAGGGGCGGTGACCAAAGAGCAATAAAAATGTTGAACACTCTGCAGCTCTGGTGGGCTGTTACCCTGGTGATGGAGGAAGTAGCTGAGCAGAACTAACTGAAAATTGGAAATAAGGAACAACCTCACACGCTCTGAGTTTTATTATGACAAAGATGAAAACTGAGCTCTCAGCCATTTTGTAATGGGGAAGCTAAAATTTCAATGGCTGTTTTAACCCTGTCTCGAGGTTCCTCCAGTAAATCTGTTGGTAGTTCCATCTCTGCAGAACTTCCAGCAGAGCAGAAGCTGTTCCAAAATCAAAACACTTTGTTGGATGCTGTTCCAAATGTCAACTGTAGGATATTTACAAAGGACATCACACAATACATTGTGGTGAGAACCATGAAGTGTCCTTCTTTGTTCAATTAAGTGGTTAAACATTCCATTATATTCTTGTGTCTGCACATACCCTATAACTACGATCAACCCCCGGCATTGATACAGGTGATATTCAGATCCTGCCACTGGACAGAAGGATGGAAGAGAAGCTCCCCAGATATAACTGAATAGTTTGAGATTGTGATCTCAGACTCCCCTACTGTTGTAAACATCTTGTCCCAATCACTCTATCCAGACCTTAGGATTTCATTGACGTTTCTGTTCCCAGAGTCACCACCCCTCCATTGAGAACAGGCCCAGAGACACCAAATTCCCCTCATACAAAAAAGAAACTTCTCATTCCAGAATCACTGTTTTGAAATCTGTAAACAACAACTGTAATGAGCACATTTCCACGAGTAACAGACAAGTTGGTGACAGGATAATTTATTGAGAGAAACTGTGCTTTCCTTACTGCCCTGTTAATGGTCACAAAATATCTCCTGACGTTCAGTGTGCCTATCTATGCATGGGGCCGAGAGAGATGGGAGAGATTTTCAACGAATTATCTGTGCCTGTGTTTACATGGGAGACAGGAAGGGACTGTAGAAACGACGAAAGCCAGTCAAGTCGTGGATTCTGTACAGATTACACAACAAGTGCGTGCTGTCTTGAGGTGAATTAGGATGGATAAATCCCCAGGAATAGGGTAGAGGCTGCAGGAACCCTGCCGGACACGGATGATGCTGGTATTTAAGGAGTAGAGTTACAGGGGTAGGTTGAACAGGTTAGAATTTGATTCCCTGAAGCACAGGAGAATGAGGGGAGATGCTGACAGGGGTTCCCAAACTTTTATTTGTCATGGACCCCTACCATTAACAGGAGGGTTTGTGGACCACAGGTTCGGTACCCCTGCTAGAGGTAAACACAGTTATGATGGTAGAAATAGGGTGAATGCAGGTAGCGTTTTGCCCCTCACGGTCAGTGTAGTCATGGGTTTAGGGCAAAAAGTGAAATACTTAAGGGGAATCGGAGTAGGAAATATTTCACTCGGGGGTGGCATGAAGGCGGATGCAGTATATAGGAGAGGTTTGCATGGGTACATGGATGAGGGAGGTATTGAGGGATATGGTCTGGGTGCATGTGGATGGGTCCAGGCAGAGGAAGGCACAGTCTAGATGGACTGAAAGCCCTGTTTCTGAGCTGTAAGAGAGCGAATTTAAATTGAACGTCCTACACAAGTCTATTTCCCAGGAGACTAAATCCTTTCAACGCAATGTGCAAAACCACATCAAATAAAAGAAACACTCTACAGATTAAAAAAAATCTGTGAAGAGGAACAAAGTTAAGGCTACAATTCCAGCACCCTGTGTTCGGAATGGCTGCAAACAATTTCTGATATGATTTCAGGTCTCCAGTATCTTGAGTGTTTCTTTAACTTCCAGCTGCTCACAGACAGACGACAGTGAGTGGGAATTTCCAGACACGGTGAGGACACTGAACCCGAGGTAGATAACCAACAATGCAAACACTGAACAGCTCATTCCAGGTACTCACTCGCTCTATTTATTGAGATTACCTAGCAGGTGTCTCTGATCTCTCCACTCTACTGTATCTGTGCCCTTTGGCTTTGGATTCCCCAACCCTGGGGAACAATCCTTGGTATATCTGACAGGACATCAAAGACATTTCAGGCTACGATAGGAAAAATAGCTTTGACTGTACCAGTGATGCCACCCCCCGGGCTCTAAGCAATGCTTCGAGGCACCCAACACAAACCAGCCACGAAAAGTACCCCTCCTACGTTTGAATAGATTGCATAAGGTACATATAATATTAAAGAAGTGTATACGATAAACATCCTGACATTATTTTCCTTCGCAAACATCCATGAAAACAGAGGAGTGCCCCAAAGAATGAATGACAGTTAAATGTTAGAAGCCCAGATCTCCACCCCCCCCCCCGAAGCTCCCCCTCCCATGCATAAACAGCAGGAAAACAACCCCCCCCCACCAGCAAAAAAACATCGGCAACCCCACCGAACACTCAAGCGTGCAGCAAAACATCAATAAAAACACAGACTTGCAGAACCCTAAAGACTACTCGTTCACCCAGTAATTCGACACACCACAGGCTCTCTCTCTCACCCTCTCCCTCTCCCTCCCTCTCCCTTTCACTCCCTCTCTCTCTCTCCCCCCCCCTCCCAATAAGGGAATAAAAGGTGTCGCCATTTCAGAGGTGAGCAGCCACTCTCTGTAACAGCAATGAATGGACTCTGCAGAGATTCAACCCCTGTGAGGCTGCCGGGGCAGCAAACATCCCAGGCCGAGTGCTCCGGCAGTGTGGACACCAGCTCACTTCACTCATCCAGGCTTCAAATCAGCCAGCACCATCCCTGTACCAAAGAACTCTACACCTTCAGAATGAAACGACTACCGCCCGGTGGAACTGCCACCGATCGTTACACAGAGCGTGAAACGGCCGGTAATGGCACATATCAATAACTCCAATCCTGCCGCACTGGTCACTCACCAATATTCATACTGACAGAACTGCTCTGTAACAAATTCCAACTCTACCATCTGAATACAACCCTTTGCAACTGGGCTTTGGACTACTGAACCAACCAGCTTCAGAAAGTCAGAGTGTACAACTGCTCCTCATTCCCAATAATCATCAACACAGGATGTGTGCTGAGCCCATTGCTGTACACTCTGTTCACACATGACCGCACGGCCGAACACCCGGGGAATCACATTGTCAAGTTCGCCAAAGACAGGACAGTTGTGGGGTCCATCACACATCAATTAGATGACATATAGAGAGAAGGGCTCAAGGCCTGGTACACCTCTACCCACAAATTCAGCACAACAGGCAGTATCTATGGAAAAGAGTAAACTGGCGGCGGGGGAGTGATCTGAATAAAAATGCCGGGGAGGAGAAAGAGCTGAGCTGGAAAGTGACAGGTGAAGTCAAGTGACGGGCAGGTCAAGGTCTGGGGAATAAAGATTTTGGGAGTTGCCAATAGGAGAAAGGGAAAGAGGGGGCCCAGTGGGGAGTAATAGGCTGGTGAGCTGAAATGAAAGTTCAGAGTGGGGAATAGAGAAGTGGGGGCGGGGATTTGTTTACTGGAAGGATAATTCAATATTCATACAATAAGGTTGGAGGGTACCCAGATGGAATATAAGATGTTGCTCCTCCATCCTGAGAGTGGTCTCATCTTGGCACAAGAGGAAGCGATTGATCGAGCCGTCGGAATGGGAATCAGAATGAAAATGTTTGGCCACGGCAAAGTGCCCCTTGTGGCAGATGACACCAAGATGCTCGACAAAACGGTCTCCCAATTTATGGCTGGTCTCACCAATGTAAATGAGGCCGCATCGGGAGCACCGGATACAATAGATGACCCAAGCAGATTCGTAGGTGAAGTGTTGCCTCACCTGGAAGGACTGTTTTGGCCTCTGAATGGAGGTGAGGGAGGAGGTGTACGGGTAGGTGTAGCACTTAGACCGTATGAAGGGATAAGTATCTAGAGGAAGATTAGTGAGCAGGGATGAATGAACAAGGGAATTGTGGAGGGAGAAATCCCTGTTGACCCCTGTTTATGACATCCTAAACAGATTGCATGAATACAATAGCTACATCCATTAGTTATCTCTTTATTGCATCATAAACATCATATATTCCATACAGTGGATGCTCAAGGCATCCGGGTCTCCACACCGGCTTCTGAGGCCACTGAGGGGCAGTGACCAGAGAGCCATAAAAATGTTCAACACTCGGTAGCTCTGGTGTGCTGTTACCCTAGGGATCGAGGAAGTGGTTCAGCAGAACTAACTGAAAATAGGAAATAAGGAACGAAACCTCACACGCTCTGAGTTTCATTATGACAAAGATGAAAACTGAGCTCTCAGCCATTTTGGAATGGGGATGCTAAAATTCCAATGGCTCTTTTAACCCTGTCTCGAGGTGCCTCCAGTAAATGTGTTGGTCGCTCCATCTCTACAGAACTTCTAGCAGAGCAGAAGCTGTTCCAAAATCAAAACCCATTGTGGGATATGGCCTGTCTGTTCCAAATGTTACTATAGGATATTTACAAAGGACACCACACAATACATTGTGGTGAGAACCATGAAGTGTCCTTCTTTGTTCAATTAAGTGGTTAAAATTCCATTAGATTCTTATGTCTGCAAATAACCTATAATTACGATCACCCCCCCCCGGCATTGATACAGGTGATATTCAGATCCTGCTATGGACAGAAGGATGGAAGAGAAGGTCCCCAGATATAACTGAAAAGATTGAGATTGTGATCTCTATCCTAGACTACCCTACCGTTGAAAAGATCTTGTCGCAATCACTCTATCTAGTTCTCAGGATTTCATTGACGTTTCTGTTCCCAGAGTCACCACCCCTCCATTGAGAACAGGCCCAGAGACATCAAATTCCCCTCATACAAAAAAAAACTTTTCATTCCAGAATCACTCTAGTGAAATCTGTAAACAACAACTGTAATGAGCACATTTCCACGAATAACAGACAAGTTGGTGGCAAGACAATTTATTGAGAGAAACTGTGCCTTCCTTACTGCCCTATTAATGGTCACAAAATAACTCCCGATGTTCAGTGTGCCTATCTATGCATGGAGCAGAAAAAGATGGGAGAGATCTTCGACAAATTCTGTGTGCCTGGGTTTATTTGGGAGACAGGAAGAGACTATAGAAATGACGAACCGAGTCAGGTTGTGGATTGTGTACAGATTACGCAACAGGTACATGCTGTCTTGAGGTGAATTGGGATGGTTAAATCCCCAGGAATAGGGTAGAGGCTGCAGGAGCCCTGCTGGACACGGATGATGCTGGTATTTAAGGGGTAGAGATACAGGGGTAGGTTGAACAGGTTAGAAAATTGATTTCCTGAAGTACAGGAGAATGAGGGGAGATGCTAGCTGGGGTTCCCGAACTTTTTAATACCGTTGACCCCTACCATTAACGGGACAGCTTGTGGTCTCCAGGTTAGGAACCCCTGCTGGAAGTATACACAACTGAGATGGTAGAAATAGTGTGAATGCCTGTAGGATTTTGCCCCTCATGTTCCATGTGTTCATGGGTTTAGGGCAAAAAGTGAAATATTTAAGGGGAATAGGAGTAGGAACTATTTCACTCAGAGGGTGGCACGAATGCGGATGCAAGTATAAAATGCAATATATAGGAGAAATCTGCATGGGTGCACGGATGAGGGAGAATTTGAGGGATATGGTCTGGGTGCATGTGGATGGGTTCCGGCAGAGGAAGGCACAGACTAGATGAGCCGAAAGCCTTGTTTCTGTGCTGTAAGAGAGCGAATTTAAATTGAACGTCCTGCACGTCTATTTCACAGAAGACTAAATCATTTCAAGGTAATGTTCTAAAACGCTGCAAATACAAGAAACACTCTACAGTTAAAGGATATCTGTGGAGAGGAACAAAATGTTAATACTTCAACTCCAGCTCCCTGTGTCTGAATTTGAATGCTTCAAACATTTTCTGATCGGATTCCAGGTCTTCAACAACATGCATGTTTCTTTAACTTCCAGCTGCTCACAGACAGGCGACAGGAGCGGGAATTCCCAATCACGCTGAGAATACTGATCCCCAGGTAGATAACCAACGATGCAAACACTGAAGAGCTTGTTCCAGGTAATCGCTAGCTCAGTATATTGAGATTACCTCTCCGGTGTCTCTGCTCTCTCTGCTTCTTTGTATCTGTGCCCTTTGGCTTCGGACTTTCCAACCCTGGGGAACAATCCTTAGTATATTTGACTGGGCGTCAACGGCGTTGCAGACTACTTCAGAAAAAATAGCTGTTCCACTGATGCCCCCCGAACTCTAAACAATGATTCGAGGCACCTATCACAAACAGACACGAAAGCAACCCATTCCTACACTTGAATAGATTACAATAGGAACATTTAATATCAGAGAAATGTATACGTTATACATCCTGAAATTGTTTTTCTTCACAAAAATCAATGAAAACAGAGGAGTGCACTAAAGAGTGAATGAGAGTTAAATGTTAGAACACCAAATCCACCCCCCAAGCTCCCCCTCCTATGCATATGCAGCAGCAAAGCTACAACTCCCCAACAGCAAAAAAAAAATCATCGGCAACCCCCACCGAACACTCAAGCGCGCAACAATGCATCAATAAAACTACATATTTGCAGTACAGCTAAATACAGCCCTGTGCAACTGCGTGTTGGACTAATGAACCATCCGGCTTCAGAAAGTCAGAATGTACAACTGCTCCACATACCCATCATCCTCAACACAGGCTGTGTGCTGAGCCCATTGCTGTACACTCTGTTCACACATGACCACACGGCCAGACACCCGGGGAATCACATTATCAAGTTCGCCAACGTCACGACAGTTGTGGGGTCCATCACATATCAATGACATGACATTCAGAGAGAAGGACTCAAGGCCTGGTACAGCTCAACCCACAAACTCACCGCACCACAATCCGATTTACATGAGTTTAACATTCCCTGGCACTCACCATGTGTACAGACACTCCTGTGCCAAACGTTACTTTATAGACATACCACCAATGTTTTAAGCTATGATGAGTTTTTATATAATTCTGATATTTATCTTTGTGATTTTTGTTCTTGCATGAAACCCCTAGCAACAATTATTTCGTTACCCTTTACAACGGTTTACTGGAATGACATTAAACAATCCTGAATCTTGGACCCTGCAGAGAATACAACGACCAACCACGTTGTCTATACGCCCTCCGGATTTAATAAACTCCTACAATGTTACCCCGATTCTCCTGTGGAATAAAGATCCAGCTCGGCAAACCATTCCCTATAAACTTGGCCCTCTAGTATAGGCAGCATCTTAACCAATTTCTTCTGCGCCTTCTCCAGCTTGATAATGGTTTTCCTCTGATAGCATGAAAAAAAGAAACTTGAAAATAATTCTCGGTGTAGTCTTCCCAACAGTTTATATAACTACAATATAATGTCCAAAATCGGGGACTCAGTGCCCTAACTGAGTCAGGTCAACATGATTAAGGCTTTCTTTTCCACCCGCTATATTTGCCGGTCCACTTACAGTGAACTGTACTCTTGTACACCTGATGAAGAGTTTCGGCCCGAAAAGTCGTCACTACCTCCTTCCATATATGTTGACTGGCCTGCTGAGTTCTGGCAGTATTTTGTGTTTTTATCTTGTACTCCCAGATCTCTCTGTTCCACAACACCCCATGCCCTCCCATTCACTATACCAGTCTCACCACGGTTTGCCTGCCCAAAATCACCATCTGTCACTTGTCCAAGTTGACCCGGTTTGTTACTTAATACTAGATCTAGTGTGGCATTCCCCCTAGTCGGCCTGACAACATATTGTGACAGGAATCCATCCTGGACACAACTAACAAACTCTGCCCCATCTAAACCCTTGGAACTAATCAAGTGCCAATCAATATTAAGGAAGTTAAAGTCACCCATGATAACAACCCTGTTATTTTCGCACCTTTCCAAAATCTGCCGCTCAATCTGCACCTCTGTATCTCTGCTGCTACCAGTGGGCTTATAGAATACCCGCAGCAGAGTAACTGCTCCCTTTCTGTTCCTGACTTCCACCCATACTGACTTAAAAGAGGATCCTGCTATATTACCTACCCTTTCTGCAGCTGTAATAGTATCGCTGACGAGTAATGCCACCCCTCCTCCTCTCCCCACCCCTCTCTATCCCTTTTAAAGCAATGAAATCCAGCAATATTGAGAATCCATTCCTGCCCTGGTGCCAGCCAAGTCTCCGTAATGGCCACTACATCATAATTCCATGTATGTATCCAAGCTCTTAGTTCATCACCTTTGTTCCTGATGCTTCTTGCATTGAAGTACACTCACTTTAGCCCTTCTACCTTACTACCTTTACACCCTTTACTCTGCTGCTCTTTCGTCAAAGCCGCTCTATATGTTAGATCTGGCTTTACTCGATGCATTTCTTTCACTGCTCTATCGCTCCGGGTCCTATCCCCCTTGCAAATTAGTTTAAAGACTGCCGAACCATGTATATTAGTTGGGATGACGCCAGAGCAGATATGGCTGATGTTACTGGGAATAGTTTATAATGTAAAGGATAGATACGTGCTGCAGAAGTTGTTCTCAAATGGTAGGGCGAGGCTACCGTGGCTGGCAAAGGAAGTTAAGGACCATATAAAGGGCAGGGAAAGTGCTTAAAAGGTAGCAAAAGTGAGGAGGAAGTTAGATAATTGAGTATCTTTTAAAATTCAACAACAGTCAACTAAATAAAAGATTATAAGAAGTGGAAAGATGAAATATCAGGGCAAACTAGAGAATAATATAAACAAGTCATTAAAATGCGAAAGTGACGCGAGATTTGATGTTGGACCACTGGAAAATGATGCCCATGGGGTAGGATAGGGAAGAGATGGTAGATGAACTTGATAGGTACTTTGCATCCGACTTCTCTGTGAGAAGACACCAGCAGTGTGCCAGAGATCTGTGAGTGTCAGGGACTAGGAATGAATGCCATTGCTATTACAAAGGAAAATGTGCCAGTCAAACTGAGGTTCGTAAAGCGGAAAAGTCACCTGGACCAGATGGACTACATCCCAGAGACCTGAGAGAGGCTTCTGAAGAGACAACAGATGCACTGGTCATGACATGTCAAGAATCACTTGATTCTGTCACCGTCCCAGAGGACAGGAAGATTGCAAATGTCATTCCGCTATGAGAAAGGACGAAGGCAGGCAAAAGAAAGCAAATTATAGTCCAGTTAGCTTAACCTCAGTGGCTGGGGAAGCGTTTGAGTCTATTTTAACAGATGAAGTTTTGGGGTACTCGGAGACGAATGATAAAAAAAAGTCAAAGCAAGATTTCTTCTGTACAGGAAAATCTTGCCTGACAAATCTGTTAGACTTTTTTGGGGAAGTACTAACAAGGATGGACAAATGAGAGGCAGTGGATATCGTTTACTCGGATTTTCAGAAGGCATCTGATAAGGTGTCACACATGAAACTGCTTAACAGGATAAAAATCAGAAGAAATAGTGACATAGATAGAGGAATGGCTGACAGCCAAGAGGCAGCGAATGTGAATAAAAGGAGACTTTTCTGGTTGGCCAGCAGTGACTAGTGGTCTTCAGTGGACAGTATTCGATTCACTACTTTTCACACTGTTTGTCAATGAGTTGGATAACGGAACTGATGGCTTTGTGGCGAGGTTTGCGGATGATACAAAGATAGGTGGAAGCAATGGTAGTGCTGAGGAAGCAATGCGACTGCAGCAGGACAGAGACAAATTTGAAGAATGGGCAAAAAATTGGCAGATGGAATACAATATTGGGAAAGGTGCGATAATGCATTTTGGCAAAAGGAATAATAGTGAACTATTATCTGATTGGGGAGAAGGTTCATGAAACAGATGTAACGCAGAAAAAATGAGTCCTCAGGCAAGACAGCCCAGAAGATTAATTTACAGGTTGAATCTGTGGAAAAGAAGGCAAATGAAATACTAGCATTTATTTAAGTACTGTAAAGTAGAATATATAAGCAAGGTGAAAATGTTGGCATATTATAAGAGACTACTTAGGCCGCACTTACAGCATTTAGGACCCATATCTCAGTAGAGGCGTGTTGTCTTTGGAGAGAGTCCAGAGGATGATTCTGGGAATGAAGGGGTTAAGATATGAGGAGCGGTTGTCAGACTTGGGCCTGTACTCATGCACTGATCTAAGTTTAATAAATGCAGTTGGGAGTGGAGGTGGGGAGGGGTAAATCTTACTGACACCCGCCGAATGCGGAAAGGCACAGATAGTGTGGATGAGGAGAGGGCTTTTCGCATGGTGGTGGTAGAAATAACAGAGGGCACAGCCTCAAAACTGAGCACTGACCTTTTAGAATAGTTAGGTAGGATTTTACTTAGCCAACAGCAGTGAAACTGTGGAATTCTCTGACTTGTTCTTTCAAGACACATATAAGTATCTGGGAACCAAGAAGACATACAGATGCTAGAAATCTAGAACTACACACAAAGTTCTGGAGGAGTTCAGCATGTCAGGCCGCATCTATGGATGAGAATTAACATTTCGGGCCAAGACCCTTCATCGGAACTCTTAATACCCACATATCCGGAATATCAACAAGCAACGAAAATAGAAAGTAGTGCAAAATAGGGAAAACCTTTGACAAAATTTAGTTCAAGGCTCAAAAAATCCTGCGAAACATAGCTCAATAGTTAACAAACACAACAAAGGCAATAACCACTTTCAGCAATACCGGCGTTCACTTTTTAAATGAAAATATCTTTGTCCCATTTAAATAAAAAAATACAAAGATAAATAAGAACAGAAATAAACTTTAAAAAAGATGCATCACACTCAAACCCACTTAGCAAGCACTACCTTGAACAGAAGGAGGAGGAGGAGGAATAACACTTATGAAAAACAAAAATCACACAAGAGTCAGATAAAATTTCTAGTTATATACTTTCCTCAAAACTGAACAGGATTCATCACTCCATGTGTGTATATTCAATTGTGACAGAAAATGTGCGGCTTTATCAGTCGTGGTCGACCATGGGGACAGTCGCCTCTGGTATTCACTGGGAGTGGCTTCTGCAAGGGCGCAAGCCAGGGAAGACTTGATATGGAGATCCGTCTGTTGCCCATGCAGTGGGATCCCCTCCCCATGCTGATGACAGATCCAAAGGAACGACGAAAGTCGATAGAGTTTGGTGCCAGCAGCATCGCAGGATTTGCCTTGCCGGTACCGGGTAGAGCAGTCAGCCGCCTTCGGGACGCCGACTCTGGAATTTTCCTCGCGGTTTACTCCCAAACCCTTTCCCCTGAGCGGGTGCAGCCGCAGGGCAGCGCAGGTTTGAAATCGGAGTTTTGCCTCTTCTAAATGAGGTATCATCCGTGCTTAACGAGCCTCATCTGCCAAAAGCAGCTAGCTTTAAGGCGAAAAGAAATACAGACCTGAAAACTTAAATGAGAGGCAAACTCAGAAAAATAAATCATCACTCTGGAAGAAAACATTAACCACTGGAATGAGACTGACCCTCCATGGGAGACATCCCAATGATCTGAGCAGATGAGATGGTGACAGGGAAGCATCGAGCACCTGACTGAGAGTTGGAGACCTCTTCCTAGAAACAGAGGGGTCCCTTGCAGAAATACAGAACAAGGTGGTTAACAAAAGAAAGAAAAAAATCAAAAATACATTAAATACAAACAAATAAGGCAGTAAGTACATAAAATGCCAAGAGAAACCAGACACAATCCAATACATTCCAGGATCATGCAGCAGTTTAACTCAATCTCGTTACTAACACAGGTACAAACGAGTGGCAAATATCATTCACCAAGATCTTGCTTTAAAAAAGAAACTCATGAATGCACTCCATCACTTCTTAAAAGCACCATAAATTTAAGCCTGATCCAGTTTTCGAGTCAAAATCTTACAAATTAAATGATCATACAGTATTTCAGATAGGCCAATCCATAACAACCACCCTGATATAATATTACAAAATAAACAAGCAGGAACAAATCCCTAAATAGATGAAACCATTCCCAACACACCAATGCTTCCCGACCAGTGAAGCACCTCACCACAGATATTGTTTGTGTCACCAGTCAGACAACCGAAAGATCGTCTCTGTCAATCAGCTTCCAAATGTTGCTATTCTGTTATTCATTGCCATGCTCCGGTGCTGATTCCCTTCTCCTCATCATACGTTTTTACACCGACCATCGCCCAGAGCCCCAAACTCTGCCCTGTGCAGACCTGCCTCTGGTTTCTGAACCTGCTTCATTGAACATCCAACTGATGGTTTCAGTCTTTAGAGGACAATGGTGTTTTCTAACAACCCTTTAGAAGCAGGGAAAATGACCCGTAATGTAGAAATGAGCCATGAATAAGGAGGTTAACTTCGAAAGTCGTTCTTCCTCAGCCCAGAGTCTTGAGGGGCGAAGAACATCTCAGACAGAACTGCAGTTAGCTCGACTTCTTCAGTCTGCAGAAAATTCAAGGGAAACCTCTTCACCCACAGAGTGCTGACAGGAACCCATCCCACAGGGAGAGCGAGAGATGAACAAAAGAGGAGGCTTTACAATGACTGTCGTGGAACTGAATCACTGGCAGGGTCCAGCTGGCCTGACTTGACTCTCTACTGTACACTAGTTGTCTTATAAATTCACTATGTACCAGAGACAGAGTTTAAAATGAAATAATTTATTTTTCTCAGATCCAGAATATTAAACTCAAGTCCCATTAAAGGTGAATGTGCAGCAGAAGGTACTCCTCCCATGCCCAGTGACAAGGGTGCAGAACTGGGTGTGGTGAGCAGCAGCAATAATTGCAGAGTTCAGCACCGACAGTTACTCTCGAAATTGCATTCAGCAACGGTGATGAATGCTTGCATCCAGCATGTAGTTTATTGAAAGTTTCTCCCCAGTGTGAACCCGATAGTTTGTCATAATCTAAAACGTTGTAAGGGCTCACTGCTCATGTAGCGGACTCTCTGCAATGTTTCAATGCTGCGGTAATGGTTTCTCTGTAGCAGTAATGATTAGATTACGACTGGAGATAGCAGGGTTTTGGAGTGCGGGGGTATCCAATGACAGAAACGTTCTTCCTTGTGAGCCTGGAAGAGAGATTTTCGTGGTCTTTTGCTGGGGAGAGATGAGAAGACGCGAATGGACAGAGTGGGCCATTTATCCATTTAGTTTTGTTCACTTCACTAACCATATAGTCAAAGTAAGAATCATCAAGCTCAATTGTTTAATTGCATATTCTGTACTGTTTATTATTTCCGGGTACAGTACTAATTTGTAACAGGGGACACATCGCACAACATGCATCCAAACGAGATTTCCTAAGCCTGGCCGGCTGGGGGCTATTTTAAGCTGCTTGCCAACGCGAGTTATATAAGGTTAGATGACTGTGTGAATCGCTTTCCACATTCAGAACACGTGAACAGCCCCTCCCCAGTGTAAACCTGGTAGTGTGTCATAAGGATCGATAAATGAATGAATTCTTTATCACATTCACAGCAAGTGAACGGCCTC